>NW_019174491.1:810019-810567 GCF_002260705.1 Seriola dumerili | reverse complement strand
CGTTTTTATGACTTTTTATGCCTCACTATACTATGTCGTTTTTATGACTTACTATACTATGTCATTTTTATGACTTTTCACGCCTTACTATACTATGTCGTTTTTATGACTTTTTATGCCTTACTATACTATGTCGTTTTTATGCCTTACTATACTATGTCGTTTTTATGCCTTACTATATACTGTCGTTTTTATGACTTTTCACGCCTTACTATACTGTCGTTTTTATGACTTTTTATGCCTTACTATACTGTCGTTTTTATGCCTTACTATACTATGTCGTTTTTATGACTTTTTATGCCTTACTATACTATGTCGTTTTTATGCCTTACTATACTATATCGTTTTTATGCCTTACTATACTATGTCATTTTTATGACTTTTCACGTCTTACTATACTATGTCGTTTTTATGACTTTTCACGCCTTACTGTACTATGTCATTTTTATGACTTTTTATTTCTTACTATACTGTGTGGTTTTCATGCCTTACTCTACTATTTCGTTTTTATGACTTTTTATGCCTCACTATACTATGTCGTTTTTATG
>NW_019174491.1:720817-803311 GCF_002260705.1 Seriola dumerili | reverse complement strand
TTATGCCTTACTATACTATGTCATTTTTATGACTTTTCACGCCTTACTATACTATGTCGTTTTTATGACTTTTTATGCCTTACTATACTATGTCGTTTGTATGACTTTTCACGCCTTACTATACTATGTCGTTTTTATGACTTTTTATGCCTTACTGTACTATGTCATTTTTATGACTTTTTATTTCTTACTATACTGTGTAGTTTTTATGCCTTACTCTACTATTTCGTTTTTATGACTTTTTATGCCTCACTATACTATGTCGTTTTTATGACTTACTATACTATGTCGTTTGTATGACTTTTTATGCCTTACTATACTATGTCGTTTTTATGACTTATTATGCCTTACTATACTATGTCATTTTTATGACTTTTCACGCCTTACTATACTATGTCGTTTTTATGACTTTTTATGCCTTACTATACTATGTCGTTTGTATGACTTTTCACGCCTTACTATACTATGTCGTTTTTATGACTTTTTATGCCTTACTGTACTATGTCATTTTTATGACTTTTTATTTCTTACTATACTGTGTAGTTTTTATGCCTTACTCTACTATTTCGTTTTTATGACTTTTTATGCCTTACTATACTATGTCGTTTTTATTACTTTTTATGCCTTACTATACTATGTCGTTTTTATGCCTTACTATACTATGTCATTTTTATGAATTTTCACGCCTTACTATACTATGTCGTTTTTATGCCTTACTATACTATGTCATTTTTATGACTTTTCACGCCTTACTATACTATGTCATTTTTATGACTTTTCACGCCTTACTATACTATGTCATTTTTATGACTTTTTATGCCTTACTATACTATGTCATTTTTATGACTTTTCACAACTTACTGTACTGTCATTTTTATGACTTTTTATTTCTTACTATACTGAGTGATATTTATGCCTTACTATACTATGTCGTTTTTATGACTTTTTATGCCTTACTATACTATGATGTTCTTATACCTTTATAGACTTTCTATAGTATAGTATAGTATGTATGGTATAGTAGGGTGCAAAAAACGTCATAAAAATGTCATAGTATAAAAAGTCATAAACTCGTAAGGCACTAAAGAAAAAAAAAATGACATAGTATAGTAAGGCATAAAAAGTCATAAAAACGACATAGTATAGTAAGGCGTGGAAAGTCATAAAAATGACATAGTATAGTAAGTCATAAAAACCACATAGTATAGTAAACAAACGTTTTTATAAACAAACTAAACAAACATAATATAGAAAGACACCTCTTGTTTCACTTTTCGCATGCAACATTTCATAGCTACAATATTAAAAGTCGTCTTTGTTTTTATGTTGTAAAGTTCTTTGTAACTTTTGTTCTCTATAAATAAAGTTCAGTCTCACAACACTGTTATAAATCCAGAGTGTGTGTGTGTGTGTGTGTGTGTGTGTGTGTGTGTGTGTGTTTGTGTGTGTGTGTGTGTGTGTGTGTGTGTGTGTGTGTACCTGTGGTGATGCGGTGCAGTGGCAGCGTGACGTAGGTCAGGTGTGAGTACAGCAGGAAGTAGTCATCAGCTCGGTTCAGTTTGAGCCAGGAACCGACCAGAGAGCGTCCGGTCCCCGACAGAGAACGAGAGCGAAGGTTGGTGGTAGTGTGAAGATCTGCACACAAAGACACAAAACACCCATCATGCAACTGGACCACCTGGACCCATCAAATAAAGTTTTACCAAATCTGAATCTGAATCGGTCAAGATGAAATTATTTGTTTAAAAACACACAAGCAATTTTTTGAAGATTATTCTTATGAAATATTCTGAGGTTTTGTTTCATGTTTTTCCCCTTTTTGAAAATTAATATGTATTAACACATATTGTGTTTGTCCAATTTGTGTTTTCTTTCACTTTTTCCATTTGTTTCCATCTTTTATTTGAAACCTCATCACAAACTCATTTTAAATTCCAATCGAAATCACAGTCACCAAAATGTCACACTGTATCTATTAAAGAAATGTGTAAAATAAATGAGTCAAAATGGTGTTTGAACATCATACACACTTGGAACAAGCTGATGCAGAATGAAAAATTTCTACAAGATAACTCAAAAACATTTTCAGGCTCGTATCATCAGTGTTGAATATCCTTTGTCTGATTATTTGACTGTGACATCGGCAGGATATGATGAATTTTGCATTGAGATATACGGTATATATATATATAAAAGACCTGTTTGGGTTAAAATGTTGTTTTCCTTCAGTTCAATAAAGTTTTGGGAACTTTAATCCTGTGTGGTTTTTTTTCTCAGACATGAAATTTTTACCTGTTTGGTTCCAGTAAACAGCTGTTGGTTTACAGACGATCATTTATATATCTTTTATAAACCTTCCAGTGATGAAGCTAAAAACAGACACAGACTAATAATAGAGTAAAACCAGTCCGCCCAGTCCGACCAGTCTGACGCCTTTCACCTTCGTCTTCCTCCTCCCTGAAGAACTCTTCACTGTCGTTGGCGGAGTGAGATTTCTTCATCTCTGCGATTCGGTTTCGGGGCATCTTACGCCTCAGAGACGGAGAGAAGAAGGAGGGACGGTTCCTCTCCGGGGTCGGAGGCGTGCTGAAGGACGTCACCTGCAGGGAAACAGGAAGTTAGAACATATTCAGGAGAGCATAGATGATGATTTATAGCCTCAGGCTTTTAATATTTAAATTTTATTTCAAATGTTGCTTCTTGGTTTTTGTTTTTCCGAACAAAGACATTTTGTTCGTGACGTCAGATCAACAGTCAGTCACTTCCTCTGTGAGACACATCTGCAGGACAGACTGTTAAATGATGCATAATGCAGTCCAGCAGCATTTATTATTGATCGTGACCTGGTTTCATCTCTTTGTGTGGAGCTTTGTACGAGTCTCTGTGCTGTTTACAGACACCCTGGGATTTTCAGTTTCTGCAGGAAACCACAGACAAAAGAAGTGAAACCAGACTCGTCTCGTTTAACTGACACACAGGAAGTTTGGAGTTCCTTTAAAGAGGACTTCATAACTCAACCTCAGATTTGATTTGAAACCAGCAGAGAATAAAAATCAATGTTGTGTCAGAATCTATGTCAACTAACTGCAGAAAATTCAACATGAATATTTCTTCTTTGACCAACAACAACATAAAAACATCAGGTGATAAAATCCACTTTACACCGTCTACGTGTTTTTTTGTCCTCACCCTCTCGTGCATGGGGGACACCTGGTCCTCCTCGGTGCCGCAGGGGGAGGTGTCACCTGTCGGGACCCTGCTGACGGCCATCTCGGCGTGACCTTTGCCCTGCGGACCCTTCATCCTCACAAACTCCATGTTGTTGTACTTGTAGAAGCCGAACGACATCCGCTGAGCCATCTTAGCAGCTACGCTCACCTGCAGGGAGGAACAGGCTCATGAGCGGCTAACATCAACGCAGCAGTCAATTTAGCATTGTAGCATTTAGCATTGTAGCATTGTATTCATTAAATTGGGATTTAGTTATATAGGACTAAAGACTTGAGGTCACATCGTTTGTTTGGTTTTTCAAGGAGTAGCATGCTAACATGCTTGGAGCTAAAGTTAGCATGTTAATATTCACCATGTTAGCATGATATACATTAGCATTATATTTTGTGGTATTGCGCTCTGAACTGCTTTTCGAGGAGTAGCCCGCTAACATGCTTTGAGCTAAAGTTAGCATGTGAACATGCTAATATTTAGCATGTTAGCATGATATATAGTAGCATTATATTTTGTGGTATCAAGCTCTGAAGCGCTGCACAAAAAATTAGAAGGAAAAATGTATTTTCTTTGATTGAAGTTTACTACTTTACTGATTTGAAGTTAACTGAAGATTTACTTATCAGCTTCTTCCTGAGCTTTTGACCACATTTCATGGTCTTCCTCAGCAGATGTTTTCCAAGGTCGAAAGGATTAATTAATTGGATTGGATTAATGTGTATCAGAAATTAGTGTCCAGTACATTAGCATTTCAGCCTTACGATAGCCTCAGTTTACTTTACGTTAGCATTAGCATCCTTTACTGCAGAGCCACAGACTGAGCTGCAGCTCCTCAGCGAGTCCTGGTCTCAGACTGCGGTCTCTCACCCGGTTGTCGTAGACCTTCTTCAGCGCCTCGTAGCGGATGGAGCCCTGGAAGATGACGCCCTGGAAGGTGTTGCTCTTGTCGCTCGCCACCAGCTCCACACAAACCATCTCCCCCTCCCCCACCGTCATGTCGCTGAACACCTGCACAGACACAACAACAACATTCAGACCTCGACCTTCACCTTCTGTCAGTTATTAACAGGGAAATGAACAGAAACAGAGTCGGCTGCTGCAGCCGGACTCAAGTCTTTCCCGCCTCTGAGCTCCAAACACCGTCTATTGATTTCCTCCCTGCAGAGAAATGTGTGTTCCTCCTGTAAAAGCAGGTGTTAGAGCAGGAGCGGGTTTTAAATGGAGTGAAGAAGCATCAGGTCACAGATCATTATACCTGCAGCACCAGCTCCACCTGACCCCCGACCAGCTGATACTGAGGTGGTTTCATACAGGAAATCACCCGGAGAAAAACATTTGATTCTTTATTGAACTGAAACATTAGAGAGTTTCATTTTCTGCAAATATCTTTTAAGAAAAGGTTTGTAACGTGCTGAAACAAATATCAGGTTATAAGTGCATATGTTATTACTATAATTTGGTATTTGAATTCATTTCTATGGACGACATGTGTGAAGTCATTTTCAAATAAATCCATCAACAGATACTGAGGGGGAGGAGTTTTATTCTCTGTTAATGTTTTTATCTAATGTTGAAGATTTTTTGTGAATAAAGATTTATGTGAAAAAAAAAAAAAAATTAAAATATTAATGTATATTTGGAGGCGGGCTCAATAAAAATCTTTGTGGCTCAGTAAGAGTTCTGATGTCCTTCTGACTCTTCAGAATAAAAGCGGAGAGTAATCAGAACAGTCTGAAAAACCAAGTCCAGGTTTTAACACTGTACTGACATGTTTTCAGTCTACTGCTGTAAATACTTCATCATGTGATTATTTTATATCACAAGTACAAGTTATTGATTATTTAAAGTCAATCACATTTTGAAATGATTAGAATATTAACAGTGAGCAGGTTTTGAGGCTGCAGTGTTCAAACAGGAAGTAAACAGTAAGTTTACTCCCACTATTCTCCCATAATGCACAAAGGAAACGGACAGACAGCAGACAGATGTTTGACAGCTGCAGGGTCACCACATCTGTCTCTTCCTGGACCCTCGACTCAGAGAAACTGAATTTTAATGATTTTAATCAGAAACAATGACGAGCTGCTGCTTTTCGTTGAGAGCTGGACGTTTGCAGGTTTCGGTTTTTCTGGTTGAACAAAGACATTTACAGACGTCTCCTCCGACTCCTTCAGTAACAATCGGCAGGTGACAGACTAATGAACGTGTCCCGTGTTGAAGAAACAGGTGTCATGTGATCCGTGTGTCGTTACCTCCTCAAAGTTGTCGATCATGAAGAAGATGTTGGGGTAGCTCATCTTGGACTCCTCTCCTTTACTGTCCATGGCGTGTTTAGACGGAGACGCAAACACTTCCTGTGAGGGGAGGAGACACAGACACAACATCATGAGGCTCCGCTGGGATTAACGAGTCCTGCTAACGAGTTCGTTAACGTCCTGCTGCGCTGAGACGACTCAGTGCTGCAGGTGTGTTTCTCACCTGACACTTCTTCTTGTGGATGTGGATGTCTCCTGCGTCTGAGCGCGTGCAGACGGCGCACGTCACCACGTAGTCCAGCTGGAAGACAGAGGATGACATCACAACACTGACATCACTGCTTTTTAATCATCATCATCATCATCATCATCATCATCATCATCATCATCATCATCGTCATCGTCACCTTCTGGAGGATGAGGTTCAGGTAGACACTCTCCTCCCAGTCGATGTCGGGGTCTCCGAGGCCCGGCAGCTTCTTCGAGTCCCTCCTGTAGACCTCCACCTCCACCTGCAACAGATCACTTCCTGGATCAGGACCACGACACACTGATTGGCTGATTGGATAAGCAGGTGCACAGGTGTTCTTAATAAAGTGCTCAGTGGTGAAACAGAACAGATCCGACAGCGACGTCGCCTCAGAGGAAAAGAGGTGTGTGTGTGTGTGTGTGTGTGTGTGTGTGTGTGTGTGTGTGTGTGTGTGGGGGTCAGTCTCAGTTCAGGTGTGCAGGGACCAGGACTCTGGACACCACCTGTCTCTTCAGTTAACATCAGAGGGGGGGTCAGGCTCAGGTGAGAGGCTGTGACTGCTCCTGGTCTCAGAACCAGCACGAATCCTCAGTTCCTGCTAGACTTATTATTTTTAATATTTTAAAATATCTTTTTAATATTATATTCCATTTATCTGTTTGTTTGCATCCTTTGAATTGATTTATATTAATATCATATTATCATATCATTAAATATTATTTTTCAGAGATATTTTAAAATTATTTTCATTTTCTGCAGCTTTATGTAAATTACTTTGAGTTGAAGCTCATGTATGAAAGACACTGTGCAAATAAAGATTTTATTATTATCATCATCATCATTATTATATTATCATTATTGTTATTATATAAACTGTATATAATATATTATTAGTCCGATTTTATATTTGCTCATGTATTTGACATTTGAAGCGACAGTAAAACACACTGACCTTAACTGACGTTAAAATAAATCCTAGTCAGCTGTTTTTAATCTTCTCATCATCATCATCATCATCATCATCACACGTCTGACGTCTGTTTCTTTGAACCATCAGATGAAGATGATGATGATGATGATGATGATGATGATGGGGCTGTTAACTCAACATGGACACGTAACAATAATGTGTAACCATGGCAACCAGAGACAGAGGGGGATGTAGGACAAACTACAAAAGGCAGACAGAGTCTGAGCAGACGACGCCCAAAGAATGTAATTATATAGAGAAGAAGAAGAGGAGGAGGAACCAGACCTTCATCACACAGGCAAAGTACAACAGATCTCAGATCTGACATTTGGTTCTGAGTCTGGAAACGTTTTGGATCCGTCACAGAAACAAACTGAGTTTCATTTTAAATTCTTTGTTTTATTTGTTCCTTCGTTTAAATGGTGAAAACTTTTATTCCAGGAAACAACATGAAGGTTTATAAAGAATTTTATTTCTGAAACTTTTATTTCTTTCTTTGTCATTTTTACTTTCTTTTATTTTGATTGTTTTCTTCTTCTTCTCCTGTGTTTCTCTCTTTATTTGATCTCTTTCATTCTTTTATCTTATTTCTCGTCTTCTTTTTTTTTAATCAATACATGTGATCTCAGATCAGCTGTTTGTTTCAGGTTATAACACGTGGGTTTTATAGTTATCGACTCTGGATCAGTAGAAACAGTAAAAAGCGTCTCGTCACCTTCTTGCCCTCGGTGTTGTCGGCGCTGACGTACGACAGCTTCCTGCGGACGTAGAACAGCATGTCGTCCTGACGAGGAGCGCACTTCTCCATGAAGTAGGTGGAGAACATCCAGGTCCAGAACACGATGCGGTCATCCTTAAAACAGCCTGAAGACACAAAACACACGAAGAAGAAAAATCCTTCAACATCCACAAACATCTGCAAACCAACAGCTTCTAAATATGAATCTAATATTCTGACAAAGTTTTTACTGATTCTGAACTTTTGAATAAAAACATTAAAGAAAAAGTTTCAGTGTTTTACAATCTGTTATTGAATCTGTTCCGTCTTCAGTCTCTTCTTCCTCTTAAAGAAAAACACAGAAGAAGAAAACACACGCTGATAAAAGTCGATGAACCGACAGTGAAACAGTGAAATGTCGTTTTTCAGGAGGAACCAGAGTTTAAGTCTTTATCTCCCGTCCATCAGGAAGCAGGAAGTGCTGCTGGTGATAACTGGAGGACGAGTCGTCGGACTGCTGCCGGTGTCACGGCACGTTCTGTCTGTCTGGTACTTTAATCTTTAAAGCACAATTCACATCACCAACTGTGTGATTAACGTCATCTGAAGAAGTTTTATCTTTTGTTACACAAAACATTTTAAATTAGTTTTGTCACTGAATGAAATAAACATCGTCAGCGGAGCCTCGACAGAACTCAAAGGAAAGCGGTCCAGGTTCAGACCTCGTGTATTCTCTTTCATTTTTAACTTTTAATGAACTTTAATGAATTATCATATTAATTAAAGGATTTTATTGAGGTCTCTCTCTGTGCTCTATAGGCCTGAGGGAAGCAGATGCTCTAACAGGAAGTTTAACTTAATGCCATGTCATCCTCTGCCTGGTTGCCTGGCAACAGTTGCCAGGCGGCTGGCAGGTGTCTCTGGCTGGAAAAAGGTAGCGGAGCCCCCCCCCCTCGAGGTGACGGGGGAGGGGTGGTCGAGGAGCAGACGAGTGTCTTTATGATCTGATATCTCATGGTGTTTGATCATTCTTCAAAATAAGAGCGTTTGAGGATGAGTGAGTGCAACGACGCAGCAGCGTGTGAATCATCTGTGAGACGTTTTATTGGCCATAAAGAGAAATGACCTCAGAGCTGAGGCCGCAGCAGAATAATGGAAGAAGGAATTGTAATATTAGAGTCTGACGTCACTCGTCATGTGATTAGACTTTAAACTCAAATCACAGTCATGGACATTTTAAACTGCTGAGTTCTGACTGACCATAAAAACATGCCAGTTGTTTTCACAGCCGGCAGACTGTACATGGTGATCCAGGTTATATGAGACGAACTAATGTCCCTCAGTTATGTTGGTTCAGGTCATGTGACTGTGCTGCTGCCATGTCACCATGGCAACACATTTAACTCAAGAAAACATTCTGGTTAAAGAATAAAAGGATAAAAAGATCCTGTAATGATTTTAACAGTAAAACAGGAAGTGGTTCAACCTGGGGAAAGATTGATTCATCATTTATTTTGAAGGGCTGAGGTTCAACCACGTTGTCCAAAACTGATCCATAAAAAAAACCCCAAAAAAACACTATTGCCAAAATAAAGCGCCTTCCTCCTCAGAAAACCAGCTGGCTTCCTGCCATCGTTTCATAATAAAAGTCCTAGTCTGCAGTATTAGTACTTTCAACAGAAGACGGTGAGTTTACCTCAGTGTTATTCACACGTTTACGACGGGCTGTACTCAGAGTTCAGAACCTGCACCAGGATCAGCTGCTGCACAACGTCAGGATTAATTGACTTGACTTCATCAGAGCTGCGGCTCAGTGACGAGACACCAGGAGCAAGAAGAAGAAAAACTCCAGATCAGGAGGATTTATATTTCACTGTACTGATGAGAACAAGATGCTGGAGGTAAAATCTCTCTGTGACAAGAAGAATGAAGAGAAAAGGAAGGAAAGGAAACTCGTCTATTGGCAAATTCATTTAATTTCACAGACACAAAGTGAATTATTTTGACTTAATGAGGAAATTAACCTCGTTTTCTTTGATCGGCTCCAGTTTTAATTTAATTGTGGAAACACCTGAGCTTCAGGAGAAGGTCGTCGTGTTGAAATGTATTTCACAGAATGAATTCACAAACTAAAAAGAGACAGTGATATCAGAATCCAGAGGTGCTAGTTATTAATTATTGATTTGTTCTGCTGTTACAGTCTCAGTCGAGGATCTCTAACTATTTATTCCACCTGAGACAAATATAAAACTGTGGCTGCAAATATGAAAATGAAACTGAAAACTGAAACGTTCCCGGCTGGTTCTGGTTCTGGAGTCTGTCCATCAAACCAGAACCATCATCAGGAGTGTGAACAGCGGGTCAGTCTGCTGCAGTGGAGCTCTTCGCATTTCACACCACATCTTCCCGTCCCGGCCGGCGGCCAACCAGAGACAGGAAACGACCTCTGGCCTCCGTCCAGTCACTTGGCGGGAAGGCTTTTCTCCTCAGACGGAGGTGAGTCAGAACAAGACCTGCTGCTGAGGAGGAGGAGCTTCCACAAACCTGCAGCCGTCACTGGACATCAGGAACCCTCCAGAGAGGTGGTTCTGATCCACGCACTGAAGGTGTTCTCTGCTCATATCACTGATACCAGTACTGGTAACGGTTCTCCAAGTTTGTGGAACTGGAGGGATAAACGGTGTTCTTCCAAAACATGTTCCTTCTTCTTCTTCAAACACCTAAACAACCTCGACAGTGTTCCTTAGAATCTGATGGACCCCTGGAACCTCGTTAACGACCACCAGAACCATCTAAAGGGCTAAAATCTCCTTAATCAACAACAGAACCACCTAAAGCACCTTTAGAACCTTTTCAATGACCACTAGAACCACCTGAAACCACCCAAAGGACTTCTAGAACATACTCAATGACCACTAGAACATCTAAAAGGTTCTCTAGGATCTCCTCAGTGACCACAAGAACCACCTAAAAGGATCTCTACAACCATGTTATTGACTGCTAGAACCTTCTACAAGACTACACACAGCCTTAACTATAAACTAGTTAACTACTAACAAGCTAAAGAACAACTAGAACCTCCTATAGGAATCTTAGAACTTCCTGTTTGACCACTAGTACCATTAAAGCACCTCTAGAAGCTCCCTAAAGACCACAAGAACCCCCTAAAAGGACCTCTAGAACCTTGTTTCTGACTGTTAGAACCTTTTAAAAAGACCAGACACAACATAAACTACAAACCACAGACTAGAACAAGCTAAAGAACAACTAGAACCTCCTACAAATCTCATCAGTAACCACTAGTAGCAGCTGAAGCGGCAGTGGACGCCCGCTGACGAACCTCTACGACGCAGCCAGGACCGACTGTTAGCCTTGGTTCACCTTGAAGACGCTGATGAGTCTCAGCTGCTTTATTTTGGTTAATTTGGCCTTGAAAGACTCAGTTTTTACAAAAGGCGTTGAGCATCTTCCTCTTGGATCTCTCCTGCTCGTGTCTCAGTGTTTGTCGACCCAGACTGAAGCAGAGAACCGAGGAAGGTTCTGCAGCAGCCTCACAGACGTTGATAAAAGTCCTGCTCTATTTATAGCTGCGTATCCCATTTTAAAAATACATCAACTGTGTTATGAAGCCCGGCGCACTATCACTCATCATCTGATGAAAGTGAACTGAATCGCCCAAAATCTCTCTCTGCCGGCGCCGGGAACAAATATCATGAGCCGTGTTCGACTGGTGGATTTTTTATGACGGTTATATAATCCTCCGCTCAGTCGAAGCTCCAACGACCCGGAAGAAAGGAGGAACAAAGGGACGGGTGGAGGCTGCGGTGGATGGAAACACTGAGACGTTGAGCGGTGACTGAGTTTAAACTCCACAGTCGTGAGTCAAACATGTTCCCCATGATATCAATTAAAACGTGATTCAGTGTTTAGTGTATTTCATTTACTCTGACAGATTAAAGTCAACAACAATATAAATGTTATTTAGCTGTTGTTCCACATCAGCCTCCAGAACAGATTCAGTTCTGTCAGTCATACGTTCTCCACGCCTGTGGAGCTCATCTTAAGGTCCACAAGAACCACCTGCACCGCCCTTAGAACCTCTGGGACAAATAAAACTGCAGGACTCCAACAACCTCCTAAAGAACCAACAGAACAACCTAAAGGTTCCTCAGAGTGTCCTAAATTTGATTTGATTCATTCATTTATGGATTAAATGCACCGATGAAGAACATGTTAAAATGAGAACATTTATTTCCAACACAAACCCAAGATGTTAAAAAACAGACATAACACATGTAACTAGCACGACTGAAAACACGTAGAACCTCTTCAGTGACAACTACTAATGAAACTCCTATGATCACGAGAACCTACTAAATGACAGAACCACCTAAAGGACCTTGAAACTTAACAAAAAACATCTAGAACCCATCAAACTGCCTCAGTGACCACTAGAACCTCCTGAAAGACCACTAGAACTTATTTTACCCTTTAAAAGAACCACAAGAACCACCTAAAGGACCCCTGAACAAACTCAATGACCAAAAGAACAACCAACAAGACCACTAGAACCTCTTCACTGGCCCTTTTAAAGAACCACAAGAACCTCCACCTCTCAAATGTCTTAACACAAGTGCCGTTCTAAAAGATGGTGGCGTGTTCCCAATAAACTTCAGCATTTGAAGACGATAATGAGAACGACAATATGTTTCTTTAAACAGAGAGAAGAAGAGTCACAGAGGGAAGACGAACGTTATACTTCAATATAAATAAGGACAATTAGAGCGAGAGATGACGAAGACAAACATATAGTTAGAGATAAAAGGGCGACACGGAGACGATGAACAGATAAAAAGGTGATCACATAGAAGCAAGTCCATAAGTTCCTGAAGTTACAGATAAATATCAATATAATATATATATATATTTATAATTAAATATACTATATATGTGTTCTAATAATTGGCTTCGCTCTTCATGTCAACAAACTTATTTATTCTTTAGGTTTGAGCTTCTAAAGGTGAGTGATTACTTGTGAGTGTGTTTAGTACCTGAGCAGATTATTGTGCTGCTTCACAGTCAGTCTGGAAACAGGAGCTTCCCGCTGCTCTGAGGCGACTGTGATCATGTGACTGTGGTCATGTGTTCACTGGGTGAATCAATGAATCGTCCTGTTCTCGTCTCAGTATGTGACCGTCTGAAATGAACCGATGACACGCTGCAGGTTTTAACATGAAGACGTCACACGGATCAGAGTCTCCCTGAGGCCGTCTCCTCGCGGCAGCGCCGGCTAATCCAGATTTAGACATTAGCTCACGAGGTGTCGCTCCGTTACAGCTGCAGTCGATTTTTATTCTGGTTTCATTCTTTAGCTTCGGATCAAACTCAAACGCAAAGACCTGAACCACAGTTCAGTCTCTTCACAATGTGATGTGTGTGACATTCTTCACAACTTCCACACTCATATATCATATTTATATATATTTGTATGTATAAATGAATCATCTAATAACCAGGCTGCAGGGTTCCAGCTGGTAGTTCAGGTTGAATGCAGCACGAAGCTCCAGTCCGCCATGTTTGTGCAGCTCAGGCTCCAAAAGAAAAACTATAAGAAACATGAATTTGAAATGAATCTTATACATTTTAAATGTACTGGAACTTATAGATGGATATTTTTTGGTTGTACGATAAAAGAACAGCTGTTTGTTTCATCGTTTGATCGTTTTATAACGATTTTAATTGAATTTGAACATTAACAGCAGAAGTCGACCGACATTAAATAAGTCTTTAATGACTTTAACACAACGCTGCTGTTAAAGCGTCCGGGTCGCTCCCTCCGTGACCTGCAGTAACCCGGGTCAGGTTGTTTCTAAGAGTGTGTATTACATATATTTACTGCTTCCTCACTGTTACCTGAGCAGTTACACAAACAGACTGTACAACAAACAGATGGGAGGCCTCCTGCTGTGATCTCCTTCTGTCTGATGTCCTGCACACCACACACACACACACACACACACACACACACACACAGTAATAAATGTCACAGTCAGATCTTTTTACAGTAGAGTGTCACTGCACTCGGTCTCTACCTGCGTCTATCGATCCAGCTGCATCTATTGTGTGAGAGCGAGCGGCGAACTGCAGCAGATTAAAGCTGCAGACTGGTGTCAGTGTATTTATAGCAGAGCCGTGTGTCTCTGGTGTATCAGGAGGTAATTAAACCTGAATCATTGATGTTCGTCTCGTCTGCTCCTGTTTCAGCTGCTTCTTAAAAAAGGTCGTCACCAAGTTACAGGAAGATTTTACAAAAACGTCTGAAACAAAAGTCTGTGTTTAAAACAGAGAAATAAACTGATCCTGAGGAAGGTGTGATGTTTTACAGGAGGCTAAAGGTCTCCTCCAGTGTAAAGGTCTGTGTCCATGTGTAGTGTGATTATAGATCAGCTCTAGCTTCTATATTAATACTGTGAAAGTATCAAAGCCTCAGTCCACAGAGAAATGCACACAGCCTGTATTCAGAAACTGAGCCTTAAAACCAGCCGTCAGGACTTCTGGAACTTTGTGATGTCACAACAAAGCAGTCACCAAGCCCCGCCCACCTGGACCCACCATCCAAACCTTGCAGGATTTGGTTTCTCCGAGTGTTTTTACCTGAAATCTGATATATTTTTATTGGATCAGTCAGAAAACAGTCAGCCAATCAGAACAGAGGCTCAGAGGTTCATTAAGATGCTGTAAACAAAACTCAGTACTTCCACAATAAGATGTTCCACAATAAAAGCCATCAGACATCTCTACTTATGATTCTGTCCTTTGAGCTGCTGGAGGGCTTTTAATGTGAAAATCGGTTGCACTGATGATAATTTATAAGCGATGAAAATAACAGACAAAACTACCAAAATAAGAGTCCAGTGGAGTAAAGACCTGAGTCACTGCTGGTGCCGACTGTCAGACTCAGACCTGACTCACTCCCTCAGCCTGTGGAGGACCAACCAAGGACACACACACACACACACACACACACACACACACACACACACACACACACACTTCTAACTGCAGTTTCAGCGAAGCATCAAAACACCTGTAACTTACTGACTGTTTTTACCTGCCTGTGAATGATTTACCTGCGACTCTTTCTTCACTGTCCTTTACTGATCTGTTCCTCCATCTGCTTCTCTTATTGTGTTTCTACTGATAAAGTGTGATTAAGATTTTTTTTAAGCCGACACGAACAAAAACGTCCTTAAAGTGTCAAAAAGTAAAAATCTGAAGATTTAACAACTCCATGAAAACTGTGACGACTCCACCTGCTGAGGAAGATCATACACTATGACTGAAAGAACAGCTACTAAATGGACTTTAGGGTGAAACAGTTCTTTCATTGTCGATTAATTTTGTTTATTCATTTTCATTTTGTTCAAAAAAAAAAAAGCCAGAAAAAAAGGAATATTTCAGAGACAAGTCGCCTTCACTTTAAATCAGATCCATTCAGAAAAGTGTCAGTGAGACGATGCTGATCAAACATCCAACCACAAACCTCACAGAGACAGAACGCTGCGTTTCTACCAATCAACAGGGTTTTCTGCTAAATTCAGCATGGAAGAGTTTCACTTCGCAGCACATTAGTTTAGCAGCACAGGCCTCGTCCTTCAGAGAGGTCGGGCTGTGAGAGGATGAGCTCATGTAGGAAACTGGAGCAGCTGATCTGCAGCAGCAGGTGTCGCGGAAAAAAGAAACTGATTTGTGCAAATTCAATTGTGCTTTTGGTAAAACCCAGGTTCAAATTCACACAGCAGCTATAAAAGGTGATATTATTATTTAATTAGTGGTGATTGATTCATGTCTTTATGATTCATCAATCTAATTACAGGTGTGACAGAATCTGTGTTTTTACAAATCAACAGAATCAATTCAGTTTGCAGCATCTTATTTTAATTAAATGTTAATAACAGTTTGTTAATTAAACTGGACTCTCAGAATAACAGTTACATTCATTCTTAGGGCTGAAACTTGAGATTATTTTTATTGCTCAACTAAATGTTTAGTTTATAAAATGTCAAAAATAGAGATGACGACTTCCTGGAGTGGAAAAAAATACGTCTTCAAAAGTCTTTTTCAAAACCAAAGAGATTCAGTCGGTGACGATATAAAACTGACAAAGAGAGAAAATATTCAAGTGAAGAAGCTGAAAACAGAATATTTGTTTTTTTAATAATAATAAAGGACTGAGAGGACACAGGTCCTTCATGTGTTTACTGCGGCTGACGACACAGTAAACAGACGCCCGTGTGCTGTGATGAAGTCATGGGCTGTGAACAGACTTCTATTGATTTCACCATCAGAACAAACGAGCCACAAAAACAAGCAGCAGGACAGTCTGCAGGGATCTGATTGTATCTGCAGACCACACACACACACACACAGACACACACACACACACACACACACACACACACACACACACACACACAGCATCAACATGAAGAGGGAGTCACTGCAGGAGATGTAACTGCATACCCAGAGCTTTCTATCAGCTGCTTGGTCTTCAGCCTGATTGATAACCAACGATCTGATCAATACAGAGTTCCCCTTCATCAGTCAGATCCCATTAAAACCTGATGAGTTAAAGGAGGCCAGTTTACCCACGCTGTAATTACCTCAGCGTGTCTTTAAACTCCAGGCTGAGACTGGATCACCAACCGGGGCAAAGGGGGAAATGACCCCGAGGCCACAACAGCCCCGGGTTCAGTCTAACATCATTTGATTGATCACAAATTTATCAGAAGTCTTCACTCTGAAATAAAATATCCTCATGATATTATCTTGTGCTCCTGGTCTTGTAGAGGAACCAGTTTTAAGACCTGAACTGTTCCAGTTTATGTTGAGCTCAGTTGTTTTATCAAATGACTTCCTGTTTTTATCTGAGTCAATAAGAAACAGTCATAAAACCTCAGGAAGGTCGTGTTATTCCGTCACAGAGGAACTGCAACCAGCAATCATTTTCATTATCAATACATTTGGCAATTCTTTTCTTAAATAATTGATTGATTGAGTGAATAAAATGTCAAAAAATGGTGAAAAAAAATCATTATTCTTGAAGCTCAAGTAAATATATTTATATTTCTAAAAATCTTGAGTTTACTAGAAGAGAAAACTGAGACACCAGGAAATATTCACATTTGAGAAACTGGAACCAGTGAATTGTTGGCATTTTTCCATTTAAAGGAGCTATTTGCAAGTTTTACTATAGCTAACTTAGCATAGCTAACGTTAGCATTAACAGCTGTTAATTAACTAGCTGGAGCTAGCCTCCAGCCATTGTTTCATTTACAAGACAAGAGGTTATAATATGTCCACTGAGCAGCTACTTCTTCAAATAGACTGCACACTGCAGTGACTCGGTATCGGAAAGTGACGACACGGGTTGACCATGTTGAGTGAGCTGGTTAGCATGCTAGCTTCAGTAGAAGAAAGGAAGTGATAGAAATAGAAGAGGTTTGATTTCTACCTCTGGAGATAGAGTAAAGGAATTGATGCACACCTCACAATGTTTCTTCTAGACTGGTGAGTAAACAGCTGCTAATGCTAACATTAGCTATGTAGCAATAGCAAAACTTATATATAGCTCCTTTAAAACTGGATTTAACTGATTAAATTAATTATGAAAATAGTTGCCAATTCATTTCCTGTCAATTGATTAATCAACTAATTTGCGGTCTGGGGAAGTAATGACACTAACATGAACAGTGGGGCCCCAGGGCCCGTCATGAGGAAGTGATTCTACGTCCCTGGGGCAAACCAGAGAATCCTCATCATCTTCATCCCCACATTAAAGTCTACTGTACACGACAGTTTCAATATTTACCCAGAAATAACCAGTGCTCCACAGCTGAGACGATTAAATCAGTTAATTCGGATTATTGATTAATCATTTATTCATCAATCAAGTTTCTTTTTAAACTAAAATGTTAAAAATTTTCAAGTTGCAGCTTCTAAAATCTGGATTTTTGCTAATTTTCTTTTAACTATAATAATAAACTGAAAATCTTTGTTTGTTTGTTGGTCAAACGTTTGAAGACATTCCCTTGACTTTGGCTTTTTTAAAAGTATTAGCTAAAATTTTATATCCTAAATAAATAAAAACTACATTTTTACACTAATAAATAAAACTCCTGACTAAGCAGGAATAATAATACTTTACTCCAGGTTTTCTGTGTGTCAGAAACACATTGTGTTTAGAGTTATATTCTAATTCAAATCATAATTATTTAAATTTTGACACGGCTGCTCTACAAGAGCAGACCCCAGCTTTCAGTGATGAGGGGCCCATTATAGCTGATGTTGCACTTCACTGGTTCCAGTTCATAAACCAGTTGACCAGTTGATGTGAAGTGACCCTGTGGCCCCCGGGGGCCTCTGGGGGTCTGGTCTGGCTGCTGATCCAGCCCTGTAATCTCATCTGATCCAGGCCCAACACTGAGGAGTCTTATCCTTAAAGGACAGACTGTTGGATGTAAATACACATGAATCAGATGATGTGAGAATAAATATAAAGTGGGTATAAACCTGGTAACCCCCCCCCCCCCCCCCCCTTCCCTCCATGATACCGGACCACCACACACTCCAAGGCCCACAGTGAGGAAGAAGCAGCCCGGATCCTCTCACCCAGCCCGCTGATCTCCTGGCGGATGTTGAGTCGGTTCCTCTCGTCGGCGATGGCCTTCAGCATCTGCTGCAGAGAACCGTCCTCTCCGTTCTCCTCCTCCGCGGGCCCGACAGCCTTACACAAACCGGGGAAGGACGCCATCTCCGCGCTGGGATCATGACAGTCCGGGCTAACAGCTACCGACGGCACCGGTTCACGGCAGCTAACTGACAGGGAGCGGAGGAGCGGGGAGGGGGGGGCGGGGAGCACCGAGGATCCCCCTCCCTGGTTCTTCCACTAGTTACTCCCGGGTAAGATCCTTAATGCGGCGGAGCGGAGCCGCCGGGGGTCGGTGCCGGTGAGCTCCGCTGTGGCGCCGGAGGACGGAGCGGGCAGGTCGGGCTGCTGGCGGGAGGGGGACGACTCTGGTCCTTGTTCTGTTGATCAGCTGGAAACACCCCTCACACTTCCTGTAACAACACGAGGCTTTTAAAGGGACAGAGCACCTGAACACGTTCTCACACACACACACACACACACACACACACACACACACACACACACACACCACATCACACATGTTCGATGTTTAGTGACACACTGGTGACCTGGAATATTCACAGGTGTTACAGACAATCCGTTCACCTGGTTAAACTGAAGCCAGTCTAGTTTATTTTACATTTTATCAAACGAATTATCCATTAAAATCTATTTAATAATTTAGACTTATGAACTTATTTTCATCAAGACAAATAAGATAATATTTTTTTCTTACATTATATCATAAAGGAAACAGCGCTTTAAAAAGTCATAATTTTGGATCATCACCTCAGTATTTTCAAATTTTTGCTTTAATATTTCATCAATTGTGACTTAAAATCCAATCATTTTAATAAAAAAAGTAACTCAAAAACATGATTTACAGTCTCATAGTTCCCACATACAGTCTGTTATAGTGTACTATAACAGTGTAACGCTGTATAGTGTTTTGTTAAATCAGGAATCATTTTAGTATTTTGTATATTTCCTTCCTGAAACAGGAATAAATTACTTTATGACATGATTATAACTGTAGGTCTCTGATGCAGTTTAACACTGCTACTGATATTTTCATGTTCCTCCTTTTTAAGACCCACTTCTGTTTAACATGCTGAAATCTGTTCATTACCAAAGTAAATGTTGGTTTACTTCAGATCTTTTTAACTAAAACTGGATGAATATGTGTTTGTAACTTTCGTACTTTCGCTATTATGTTTAATTATGTATAAATATGTGACTTATTCAGACATAATGTGATTAATTCAGAAAAGAGCTGATGAATAAACTGGATCTGAGTCTGACACCTCCGGTGCTAAGCGGGTCACAAATCAGACGCACCCCAGTTAGCGTCGCTGCCGAGCGGTAGGAGCGAGCAGGACAGTCCCCGCCCGGCTGGTGGAGGGAGAGGAGGGAACGCACCGAACTACGGAGTAAATCTGACATAAATAAATGTTTCATATTTTATATAATAACACTTAAACATTAAACTGTTCTGCATTTACTGGTGTTTTTGTTCCCGCCTTGTGCTCGGTTTGAACAGGCGACGGTTAATTACGTCAGTTTGACTGTTAACGGATCGTGATGTATCTAAATACCGTAAAAAGTTTAATTTAAATGGTGATAAAAAAACAAACAAACATGGCGGCGGCTCAGCTGCTGAAAGTAACACACAACTCACAACATCTGACGGGCAACAACATTCTGGGTAACAACAACAAACTCCGCCCGCCCAGACGGGGCTGCACCGCCGGTGAAACGGCTGTCTTTAAACGACTGCACCCTTTGTCTTGAGACAAAAGATGACGTCATTACCTCGGGAATGATTTTACTGTTTTTTTTAGGAGAACTTTATGTGATCTGTACATGTTCTCACAATGATAACGAGAATTATATTAGTGCAATAAAGATTATACTGCAGTATAAATACACAGTTTACGTTAAGATGGATAAACGAAAAAATAATACAAATAAAATAACTTTAGTTATGTCTGTCATTATTATTGATGCTAGAGTTCATCAGTGTTTGGTTATTTGTAACTTATTCATTTGTAAAAATGGTTGAATTATTGCCTTGCACTCTGTTATATTATAGTCACATGACTGATGACAAGATATTGAGATTAATATTAATCTTAGTAAAAAGATATTTAGATGTTTTATAAATATGTTTGTTTTTGAGTCAGAGTTTGAAGTCAAAATGGACTTTATGAAATAATGAAATGTTAATTAGTATAAATAAGAAAACAGAATAAAAAACGTACAATTTCAATCTCATAATTTCCCACAAATGCTTTTATTTCTATCCTTCCTATAATTGAATCTCTTTTCACAGAGTGAGCACTTTTATTAATTAAACAATGACTCATTTGATGGGAAATATTGTGCTCTTTACTGCACTTTCATTTAATAATTTTAGTCACTCTTTCAGATTCAGATTGGTAAAACAAAATATAATCCATAAAATGTGTTATATGTGTTATTAATGTAAACACTTTATTGATCCCTGGGTGGAAATTCACAAACCTCCCAACAGAATATCAACTAATTAAAATGAGCTCCTTCTTTACTGAAGTGATGAACACATGAATGCATCATTCATTAAAACCAAATTATAAATATTATTCTGAAATGGGACATCACACATAATAATGACTATTACCTACAGACAGATTGAGCCCGCCCCCAGGTTTTCTACTGTCTGGACTGTGTGTTATTTTATTTTATACAAATTAATTTTAAGAATAATTAAGAAGAACAAACGCTGAAGCTACAACTACAACTAGATTTTAGAACTGGACTTTGACACGTTTCAGTTTCACGCCCAGAAAATCTGCTTTTAATAAAATCACCACAAATGATTCACAGTGAAGCTGCAGCTTCAGGGGCCCCCGACAGCCGGGGCCCTTTCTCCTCACAGACCCTGAACACATCACGTAACCAGTGAAGCTTTTCCTCTTTCACATGGATGACTCTGGTTTCATTCAGGTCTTGGTTTTTATTACAGAACACATCAGTCCTGAATCCAGACCCACATCAGATGAATCCTCGCCGGACGTCTGCAGGTCGTCCCATTGCCCGGGCTCTGCGGAGGTCATTCAGAGGTCGCCCGTTGAAAAGGGGGCCGAGGGGTTCGTAGCGGGGGTGCGGCGGGAGGGGGCCGCGGGGGAGGTGCGGTCTCTGGTCGTACTCGCCTCCGATGATGCCGGGCAGCGGTGGGTGAAGGGGGGTGGGCCCGGAGCCAAAGATGTCCCAGGGGTTTCGGTGGAAGGGCGGGAGGGAGCGGTGGCGAGCGATGTGTCGATGTTCACAGCGGAGCTTGTGATATCTTTTATAAAGCTGCAGGAAGAAGAGAAAAAACTTTATTTAAATCTGTCAGACTGAGACAGAAGCATTAAGTTTTCACATTAACTGTGTCTGATGGATTCTCACCTCTTTCCAGTCTGTGTCTCTGGACCTGCTGGGATCTGGATCTGAACCACAACACACATATGAAGAGTTTATTTTTTATTATTATTTGATTACTCAGACTAGTTCCAGGTTACATCCCTGTTTATCCACAGTCATATAAAATAGTTATGGCTAAAAAGTGTGTCTTGACATCACTGTGACCTTGACCTTTGACCTTTAGCCACCAAAATCGAATCACTTCTTCCTTGAGTCCGAGTGAAGGTTTTTACCAAATTTGAGGAAATTCCCTCGAGGTGTTACTGAGATTTTGTGTCCACGAGAACGGGACAGACGGACAACCTGACAAAAAAATGGCTGCCGCTCTGACTGTTGCCGGGCAGAGGAATAAGAAGTAGAGAAACTGGGAGATAAATATTTCCTCTCTGTATTCAAACAGAACATCAGGGTTCTCACAGGTCACTCAGTCACTGTGGTTCTGGATTTTAAAAACCTTGGTCTGGCCTCACCTGTGAAGTCCCGGCGGTACAGGTGTCTCCACAGTGTGGAGTCTGCGGTGGCGCCGTTGAAGTGTCTGCAGACGGAGGACAGTCTCACCACGGAGCGGACGTCCAGCAGCCTGAGGACTCGGAGGAGGAGCTCCGGAGGAAGAGCAGCCAGACCGAACGCCACCGGCAGCGCCATCGCTGTAGACGAGAGGCAGCAGACGGATGATGACATTTCATGACCACATACGTCACCACAGAGCTTTTAGAGGTAAATCTCAGCCACCAGTTCAGTTCAGACAGGAAGTACTGTTCATTTACACGTCAGCTGTGTCTCAGTTCAGGGCTCGTATCCTTCAGGCTGCATCTGAAGACGGGCGACTAGACTGTCCCAACTCGAAGGCCCCTTCTCCTCCTGGAGCATGAAGACTCCAACAGGTGGATCCTTCAGGGTCCATCGATCCCACGGTACAACTGTTGAAACCAACGACCTTAAAACAAAACCTTTTAGAGAAAAAGAAGCTACGTGTTGTCAAGGTTGCTAGGCGACAGGAGTTGGTACGGCTGGTGATGCAAAGTGAAAATCCTTCGTAAACCAGACTTCGTCTACGAAGAGCCACGGCTTTGGAGACCACGTCCTCTGAAGGATGCGACCCCTGAACTGGGACACAGCTGCTGTTTGTTGTTCAGGCTCTGAGCTTCAGCACATTCAGTTTGAAATAAAAAAAATTGAAACTCCATTAAAGAGCCGAGTCTCAGCTTTAATTTGAGCCATTTTACAGCATCACAGTTGGGTTCAGATCATTAGTGATCACCCAGCTGCTGCTGAAACATGAATCCTGTCTGAACGGGGCTGAAAAGTTTCATCGGACTAAAAACTAATAAAAAAAAAGTTAAATAAAATTAAATAAGATCAAAACTCTAAAAATCTGCCTCTAAACCGTCACATGACCTCTGCTGGTCTGTACCTTCTCTGGCGGCGGCGATCAGCGGGTACGCCAGCTGGTCTTTGAAGACTCGAGACAGTTTGCTCAGGTCCTTGAACGCTGCCGCCGCACTTTCTCCTGAACGACAACAACAGAGACGTGACATCGTACTCAGTCATTCACAGAAGCTCCGTCACCGGCGCGAAGACACAGCGACCAATCAGAGCCCTACCTGGCCACTCGTCGGTCACGTAGCTGGACGGATTCAGACACAGCTTACGAACCGTGTCCACGGTTTCGTTCACCTTCAGAGTGGCTGCGGGAGAAGAGACGGGTGAGAATAGATTCTACTCTCACTTTATTCTGTTTCATTTCTACTGTATTGATGTTTTTTTGGTGAAAATAAAACTATTTTCACAATAAACTTCCTCACCGTTGATGACGAGCACGGGGCCCATACACACGGCGACCACCATGGCGAGGCTGTTCTCACACAGAGGATGTGAGTACTGGAGCTTGAAGACTCCACCCGCTGACCTCCACCCATCAGGCATCTCAGCAGGCTTCAGCTCACCGCCCTCCACACACAGAGAATAAAAACCTCAATCATTTCATTTTCATTCATCACAACTGTTCATATGTTGTCTGGATTCATATTCAAGATCAATCTAACAAACAGGAAATGAAGAACTGAGATGATCAGTGAGTCATTACAGCAAATTTGTCTTTTAATTTGAAAAACGTAACCCTTTAAAAACACCTTAATTCAGATGTTTCCCAGGTTTACCCACAATAATTTACTGTAAATAATGGATAAATTCAAGAATTGTAATATATCAAAGGCTCTTTATGGATCACCTCCATGATTTGAAACCTCTTCAAATTGACCAAATACCATGAAAGATATGGTGGTGCTGGAGTAAAGGTCAGGACGTCGTTAAAATCATTAAGATTCAAAACATTTTTTCTTTATCTTTTCTTTAATATTTTATTTAGCTTGTCAAGCCTGATTGATTTTGTAATGTCATTTGGTTTGTTTAGTGTGACTCAGTGTGTTTAATGTTTTGTCTGCTGGTTGTTTATGTCGAGTCTCTGTCCAATTAAAGTGGAAGAAATCGTTAAGATTCATCTTCTGTGGAGCCTCAGATCTCAACAGAAAATAAAATCCAAATTCCTCACCTGAGGAATGAACCCAGTTTCGAGCATCAGCAGGTTTCCGGCCACCATGATGGCGTCGCTGGGGCTGGCGGTCTGGGCAGAGTGGTACAGGAGCTCCAGAGACAGAGGGGCCTGACCCTCCTCTGCCTCGCTGCACAGCATGGGCTCCCAGCTGGGGACCGGGGGCTCAGAGGAGTCCAGCATCTCCGTGGTCTCCTCAGACTGTGTGAGGGCTGCAGAGCTGCTGCTGCTGCTGGGCTGTTTAACACGGACACGGAGAGGGTCAGGGTTAATGTTCAGGTCAGTGACCAGCAGAGAAACACAGCTGTGATATGATTCACAAAGGTTTTATCTTCTTTTCTTCTCATGTGCATTTTTATTTCAGAGTTTTCCGGTCACTCACTTCACTTCCACGTCCAGTATTTTACAGAAACGATGCTCTGTCAAAATAAAAGCTGGTTGTGTAAAAACAAAAGTTCATATTTACATCGTGTACATTCAGGAACGAACAAACACACTGTGGCAAAAACCCAAGTGTTTATATTTTTAAAAGCAAACTTAAGAACGACCTTTTTAATCCGGCTCTTAATTGAATTTTATTTATTTATTTATCTTTCTATTTATTTAAATATTTGAAGCTGTTTTACAGGTTTGTCCTTTTCTTCTATGATTACTTCCTGGATTACTTCCTGTTTTCTGTTGTTGACGTCTCTGTTATTCAGCTTCTGTTATCATTCTCTTACTTTTGTTGTTTATATCTATTATTTGGTCATTTATTGTTCTGTGTGTAAATGTGTGTGTGTGAGTCTGTCTGATTGATTGATTGATTGATTGATTGATTGATTGATTGATTGATTGATTGATTGATTGATTGATTGATCAGCCTCACAGTCTTGTTTCACTGCACTGGCAGCAATTTTGACTGGAAATGATGAGAAAAGCAAGAAAAAAAATGTAATGCTGAGATTTTTATTTAAAGTTAGTGGGAGAAGGCTGGAGCACCCAGAGAGACTCTCTGAAATATTTATCGACCAAACTGGCAGCGCTGATGTTGAAGAACGTCGCCTTGGACTCGGTGGCAGCAGCTTTGGCCAGCATGGTTTTCCCATTCCCAGGTGGTCCAAATAAAAGCAGACCAGGTGCCGGAGCTCTCAGGCCAGTGAAGAGGTCCGGCCTTAAGGCAGGAAGGACAACTATCTCCTGGAGTGTCTGCTTGGCCGGATCCTGTCCAACAATGTTTTCGTAGGACACGGACACTCCGCTGCTCACGACTTCCCTCTGAATCCTGTTGACGTGGGAGCTGTCCACGTGCTCCTGGTTGTCCTTTGGTCTCTGATTCACCGCTGCAGGTTTTACCTCCTGGTCTTTTCCCAGTGGAGACATATTCACACACTAACATCTTATTTTGACCTTGTGTTTAATTGTATTTATATCATATTTTATTATAAATATTGACCCTAAAAAACATTTTATCATTTTAAATGTTTATTTTAATCTTCACTTCACTTACAGCTGTTCTTATTGTAGTTGATTCATTAGCTTTAATGTTTTAATTGGTTTACTTATTCCTTCCTGTTTGACTCATTTTTACTGTGTTGCTATTTCTGTTTAACTTCCTTCTTTTGTTTCATGGTCCCTTTGATATTTTGTTACTTTTTTTTTTTTTACATCTTTATCTTTCTCATATCTTTGCTTTTTTGTGAAACATTGGATCATTTTAGTTTAACCAGAAACGCCATCTTTCCCAAACCTCAACCACAGACAGGACTGTGCATGTGAGAAAAACGACTCAGCATCAAACACGATGAGCTTCACTGACTCTGACAGCAGTTTACTGTCAATGAAGATTGTTTTCTGCTCAAAGTGACAGTTTGAATTTCAGTAACAGATTCCAGAGTCCACACACTCTCATCACCTGTGTGCTTCACTGACAACCCACTTTTATTGTGTTCCACCACACTGACGCTGTGGGAGGAGCTTCACCTCTTCTGTGAGGATAAGTTTGTCTTTTTCTCTGAATAAGTTTCATCTTTCTGTAATAGATGTAAATATTTGATATTGTGTGTGTTTGAGCACTAAGTAAATACATATAAAATATTGTCTGTCTGATTGATATTTGACATGTTATAGTGAGGAAATAAACCCGTCAGCGCTCTCTGGTGGACAAACTGTATAATGACACTGACCTTAAACACATCATTGACATTTCTCCTTTCTTATTGGTTGATATATACTGTATTATGATATTGGTAGATTTGGCTGTTTATCAGTTAGTCAGATCTTTATTTTATTTTTACACAGTCTGTATTTGCTGTTTCTCCACAGTGATCACTGACGTTTTATCTAATTTATGTCAAATTATTAAATTAAAACTTGTCTGCTGAAGGTGGAGTGTGATCTTCTTTGTTAGGAGCTGCTGGGCTTTAAATCACACCATTAAAAAGAGGAAGAAGGTCTGGAAACATATTTTCACCTCAGATGAATCACTCACCTGGTCAGAGGTTGCGGCAGCCATCAAATGCCTCTGCTGCTGTTGCCCCCGGCGCTCTGTGCTACTGGTCCTCGGGTCGGTGGAGCTAGTGGAGGAGTTTGAGGTGGTCACAGCGGCAGCAGGGGCGGTGGCAGCTACGGTGGCAGCGGTGGCGGCGGCAGCGGCAGCGGCGTTGGAGGCAGCAGTGGTGGCGGCGGCAGCTGCAGCTGCAGACTCAGGCAGGATGACACAGATCAGATCTCCAGAGACGATGCCGCAGGACGACAGAGTCTGACCGGTGTCTGACAGAAGCTCTGAGCCGTTCAGAGACAAACTGAACTCTGTGTCTGCACTGAGAGACAAACAGGAAACATTCAGTATCACAAGGGCTTCATCAGTAAGAAGAATCAGTATTTGACTGTGTCTCTGGGTCGATGTCTTACCTGAGTCCGTGTAAAGACAGGATATTCTCCTTGATGTGATCTTTGAGCTCTCCCAAACTGGGTTCTTCTCCCTGTATATCCACCCTGCAGGTCTGTCTGTTGATCCGGACCCGCAGCTTCATGCTGTGGACAACACATGATCAAAGTCCACCCTCAACAGAAATCAAGCATCAAACAGATCAAGTTCACGGAGCCACTGTCATGTTGAAACAGGAAAAACTGCTGCCGTCTAAAATATCAGTGTATGCTGTAGCATTAAGATTTCCCTTCACTGGAACTAAAGGTGTGTCCAAATACTTTTGGCCTCAGTGTATACTTTATATTATACCTTTAACAAACAGACAAAGACTGAATCCTGTTTGTATTTTCACAGGATGCTTCAAAATGTAGATTTCGTTAAAATTTGGTAAAAACTTAATGGAGTTTGGTGTAAAGATGGCTATTTATATAACATATTTAAACAAACTTTTTCATGAATCTCTGGACTCAGTTAACAGGATTAGTCCATATACTTTTGTCTACAAAGTATACCTAATAATCACTAACTACATCTGTTTTCACGAAACTATAATAGCATGAATTCACCATGAAAAACACCCCGGGCACAAAAGTATGAACAGAGGTGTCCACACACTTTTGGCCACATAACATACCCGATAATATGTTTTACTATACCATATAACATCTGTTTTACAAACAAACTACACAGCATTCAGCGTGGTTCTTCAGTAGAACTGCGTAAAAACAGAATTCACTAAAATCTGCTAAAAAGTTCATGGAGTTTGGTTGAAAAAAAATGTCTATTTCTTTCTTTTAGGACTTTGGTGTTTTCTCATGATATTCTACTCTAAATAATCTGCCACATTTAAGGCAAATATATTATGATTATCCATCATTTTGTACAAAGCTGACCTGCTGAATGCACTGTGAACAAAAAGGCTTTGAGTCATTAATTTGCTCTGATGCGGGATGAAAGTTTAGCTGTTCAAAATCCCATTAACAATATACCAGTTTTAATTTGTTGATGAGTCATTCCCGTTGTTTTCCATCTTTGAGTGGACTCCCGCTTTGAGTTAGCTTGAAACAAGACTGTACTTTCTAATTTAGCTAAAAATTCTGGTTCAGGTAACTTTTAATTTTCCGTTAACTAACGTTAGAAACACGGGACAAAATCACCAACGCATGAGACAAATAAAGCACGATAAATAAATTTAGACAGAAACAGATTCAGTAAGTCAGCATAAGTCTGGCTTGTTATTTCATTAGAAATGAAACGTTTCGTTTTCGTTTCTAGCCTGGAGTCTGAACGTTAGCTAACGTTTCTAAGTTGCTGCGTAACAGTGCAGCTAGTTAGTGTAAGCTAGTTAACTTGTTTAACCAACGTTAACGGTGATGAAAACATTGAAGAGCTTCAGACCCGAACATAAAACACTTACGCGATAAATTAAAGGGAAGATTTCCACTGAGCTTCAAGACACTTCTCTGATAAATCGCACTGTAAACATTAACCAGCAGCGACTTGACAACTGCGTCAAACACTGCACGGCTAAACAAACCGTTTCCGGTTAAGATTTTCAAAGTTCAGTTTCAGATTCAGATTTCAGATTTTTTCCAATTCAGTTTTTCTTTCTTTCTTTTTTTTTTTTTTTTTTTTTTAAACACCTTCAGTAGCATAATTAGAAACATTTGTCAATTTGCATGTTATGAGTAACACTGATATAATATTGTATACCAGGCTGAGGCTCATACACCGCATGGCTCAGAGTGTATACAGTATATATAAAAGTAGAAGTTATACTTTTGTTTTGGACACCGGTCACTAACCTTCCGGTATTACTGTGGCTGTCATTGGTAAACTTGACAAAATATTATTTGACTACATCTATGGCAAGCGAGCAGTACAGCATTGAATATTTCTCCGATTGATAAACAAATATTAAATACAAAATAAACATTAAAACTTTATTAACTCTATTTTTGAGTGTTAAAGTTTTAGTTCAAAAGGTTCACAGTCGAAATATTGTGTAATTTAGTGTTTAATTTTCATGCGTCATGCCAAATTAACAATCGCGTTTTTCTCTCTAAGTGCTTGCGGCTTTCCATACCGCTCTGCCTGCTGGCACTTGGCATCAGACAGGCGGTGAAACGCAGCGTCAAACCGTAAAAACTTAACATTTCTGGGTCAGAAAAATGAGCCGAAGTTACAACGATGAGCTGCAGTACCTGGATAAAATCACCAGTAACTGCTGGAGGATTAAAAAGGGATTTGTTCCCAACATGAGGGTAAGTGAGAATGTATTAATGTTAACGTGGCTAGCTGGTTAGCTTAATGAGCCACAGTTAACTATGCAGTCAGTTAGCACATGTCGGCTAGTATATATAGACTTTAACCAGGCAGGGACTCCTACTGAAAATATGACAATAACAAACTTGATGTTACACATTAAAATAAACAGGGACCCAGCTGCAAACTGAAGTTAAACCTGATGACGAAGCTCAATGACTCAACTATTAGTGATAAGATGTGAGCCGAGTGAAAGGGAGGGTCCTGCTGATATGAAACAAATGTAAAATAAATCAAATTATTATCTACAGAGTGGATAAATATGTAACCTCAATTACTATTAAGTGGTTTTCTAATTGAAATCAGCACAATGTCAAAACCTGACAACCAAGAATCCCATCAAATTTATTATTAAAGAATGAAACTGATCAATACAAAAACTAAAAAGTATGCTGTAATGTAAGTAAATAATGTAACATATTTTAATTTATTAGTTAATATACACTATGACTATGTAGACATCCTAAATTGCATTAAAGTAAGGCTGATTTTCCATTTGAATTCAGCAAAAGATTTTCTCTAGATGATATAGGCCAGAGAATAATTTGAACAACACTGGAGGTTTTTTAAAAGCTGATATTGATTTTTAAAAGATCAAAAAATCTGATTTATTTTTAACACAAAATATCAACAAAACAAACCAAAAAAATAAAAGATCATACTGTAATTTAATGAAGGGAGAATTTCTGTATTTGAAATAGTTTTTGAGCCAGTTTACCTTTTACTGCCTAAACTGCAGTATCATTACATTCATATGAAATAAAGGAAACTTTTCAATACCCACTTATATTCACTCACCTTTCTTAACTGATGTTTGTGTGATGTTATTTCTGTTTATAAATTCCATTTTTTTTCATGTGCTTTGTTAGTTTCCTGCTTGTTTTATATTTGATGCTTTTATTGTGAAAATCATTGTAACTATTACATTAAAAAATACTAGTAACTGCAAATAAAGCTTTACTTAATTTTATAAATGGACTGGAAACTCGTCAGGTACCTGTATCAAGTATAAAAGTAAATAATTAGAGTTAAAAAGAGGGACTAAAGAGAAACCTGTAGCTGGCCTAGTAATAAAAATACCTTGATAACGTGTGTTCCTCAGGTTGAAGGGAATTTCTACGTCAACGATTCTCTGGAGAAGCTGATGTTTGAGGAGCTTCGTAACGCCTGTCGAGGAGGAGGTCTGTCAGCTGTTACACCCAGAAACCTTCTCTTCCTGTGACGCACTCTGACGTCTCCTCTGATCATTCACGTCTTATTTTTCCTCAGGTGTGGGCGGTTTCCTTCCAGCCATGAAGCAGATCGGGAACGTGGCGGCGCTGCCCGGGATCATACATGTGAGTAACGTGATTGTTTATAAACCCTCAGAGATACGAGGATGAGGATGTGCTGAAGGTCTGAGGTCGTCTCATTGTTCCACAGAGATCCATCGGCCTCCCAGACGTCCACTCTGGATATGGGTTTGCTATCGGAAACATGGCGGCCTTCGACATGAATGACCCTGAGGCTGTGGTGTCTCCAGGTGTGTGATTCTCCAGGAGCCTTTTAGCCTATTTTAACCTCCTTTGGCTCCTAGTTTTGGTTTTTTGGTTATTTTATAATAATTTAAGAGCAAAAAAAGCCTAAAATTCTCACATTTTAGAGGTTGAACAGATAAAAAGTCATTAAAAAATGACTGAAAAGAGTATTTAAATTGCAAAATGACAATTTTTAGTAACTAAACAATGGGTTTGTTGTTATGATCAGCCTATAAAAGTCTAAATGTCCCTGATTGGTTTCTCCTGTAGGGGGCGTCGGCTTCGACATCAACTGTGGCGTCCGTCTCCTGAGGACAAACCTGGACGAGCGTGACGTGCAGCCGGTGAAGGAGCAGCTGGCCCAGTCCCTGTTCAACCACATCCCAGTGGGAGTCGGGTCTAAGGGAGTCATCCCCATGGGGGCCAAGTAAGATCACATCCCTCCAGACTGAGACTAGATCACAGCACAAACCCTCTGCACCTGTTCACCTGTCTCACCTGTGCATCACCAGGGACCTGGAGGAGGCTCTGGAGATGGGGGTGGACTGGTCTCTGAGGGAAGGCTACGCCTGGGCCGAGGACAAGGAGCACTGCGAGGAGTACGGCAGGATGCTGCAGGCCGACCCCAACAAGGTCTCCTCCAAGGCCAAGAAGAGAGGCCTGCCCCAGGTATCCCAGCAGCCCCCGGTGCTCCAGGGTTTACATACTGGTCCAGACTCAGAGCTGGGTTCACAGAGGTCTAGATTACAGGGGGGGTTAACATAAGAGGGGCTAGAACCAAGACTACAGACTTGGTGAACTTCTGGATGTAGACATAGACCGGAACATCGTCAGCGTAGAGACGGTGTGAGACCGTGTGTTTGTGTGTTGAAGCTGGGGACTCTGGGAGCGGGAAACCACTACGCTGAGATCCAGGTGGTGGACGAGATCTACAACGACTATGCCGCCAAGAAGATGGGCATCGACCACAAAGGCCAGGTGTGTGTGATGATCCACAGTGGCAGCAGAGGCCTGGGACACCAGGTGGCCACAGGTAGGAACTACACTTCCTTAAACACCTGGAGAAGAAGATTCTTAAGGTTTACGACTGTTGGTTTAACAAAAGTATGTTAAAGACATCACAGGGAACGTCTGCAGTTATTCAGCCTGTAAACATGTTGTTGTTGACAGATGCTCTTGTTGCCATGGAGAAGGCGATGAAGAGGGATAAGATCATAGTGAACGACCGTCAGCTGGCGTGCGCCCGCATTACCTCGCAGGAGGGTCAGGACTACCTGAAGGGGATGGCTGCCGCCGGAAACTACGCCTGGGTCAACCGCTCGTCCATGACCTTCCTCACCAGACAGGTACAGCTCATGAATAAATAAAGATCATAAATAATAAGATCCAGCTGTTGTGCTGATCCCTGGTCGTATGTCTTGATCTTTCAGGCGTTCTCTGAGGTCTTCAGCACCACGCCGGACGACCTGGACATGCACATCATCTACGACGTCTCGCACAACATCGCCAAGGTTGAAGAACACATGGTGGACGGGAAACAGAAGACTCTGCTGATTCACCGCAAAGGATCCACCCGAGCTTTCCCCCCACACCACCCCCTCATCCCTGTAGACTACCAGGTACAGAACCCCTCAGACCCTTTAACAAGACATTCAGATCTGGTCTCAAGGTGGCGCTGGTGATCTGAATCAAAGGTTTTCTTCTTGTTTGGTGGGATCAGCTCACAGGTCAGCCGGTGTTGATCGGAGGGACGATGGGAACCTGCAGTTATGTCCTAACGGGGACGGAGCAGGGGATGACGGAGACGTTCGGTACCACCTGTCACGGAGCGGTAAGAGTCTGACTGATGCAGAAGACTTGTCCTCTGGGAAAGCCAGACTGAGTAAGATGTTTATTCCGCCTCATGCAATCCTGACGTCGACCTTCGCCATGTTTCTGCTGTTTCAGGGTCGCGCTCTCTCTCGAGCGAAGTCCCGCAGGAACCTGGACTTCCAGGACGTTCTGGACAAACTGGCCGACCAGGGCATCGCCATCCGAGTGGCCTCACCCAAACTGGTCATGGAGGAGGTGAGGACAATGTTTTTATCATGAAATGTGACTGTGATGCTGAAATTTTACTTTGGTACAAAAACTTTTGCTATTATTTGAATACTTTATAGTTGCTGAAGTTCAGATGTTGCAGGAACTAATTCTATGAACATCTTAGAGATTCAGTTTAAAGCACTAAATATCTTCCGTATTTGGAAGGTTAAAGTCTAGTATCTTTGTGTTGTTTCATATATTTCTAATGTTTTTGTAGCTTTGAGTTTCTAAAGTTTTTTTTGTTTTCAGGCTCCTGAATCGTACAAAAACGTGACGGACGTCGTCAACACGTGTCACGACGCTGGGATCAGTAAGAAGGCGATCAAACTGAGACCCATCGCTGTGATTAAAGGCTGAAGCTGCACAGATCTTTATTTAAAGACAATTTACAACAAACAAAAGGACATGAAGACAAAAAAAACTCAAGACGCAAAATCCACTGGAATCTTTAAAAACAGAAGATATTTGCTCAAATTTTTTTTTTTTTTGGAATTTATGTTGGAGAGCATGAAATACACTAATAAGAAAATAATTGATTGAACATTTTATTTTCCTGTTTATGCCAAATCTGTGGTCCAAATAAAGGTGATCACTGAAAACTGAAGTTCATCTAATATTCTCCATTACAGCTCCTTTATGTGACGTCACTGCAGATTTATGTTTGAACATCATTTTCTCCCAAATTCATCAACATCAAGTTTCTCCTTAATAGATAAACTGTTTGTCTGTCTTTTCTACTTGGTTGTTTTTATCACTGAAGTTTTCAATGAAATTCAACACTTCCTGCAGAAGTTTCACATTAAAAGGGAAAGATTAGACTCTTAGCCACTTGAATGCTTTTAATTTGAACAGCTTAACAGCGACTGAAAGAAGAAGTCACAGTTTAAGTTTCAGGCTTCACCTTTGTGGTTTGCTAGGTTGTATTGTTTTCTACTTTGCTGTTTTGTTGGGAGAACTTTGGGTGGGTGGGGGGATTTGTAATGTTTTTTTCTTCCTCTTTGTGTAATTATGAACTTACAGAACAAAGTAAACAGTGATTCACATGATCTCCCCCTTTTAATTGACAAAAGCTTGAAAAAAATAAAACAGCAAAGTAGAAGTGACTGGAAAGTATTAACAGGATTTGTGTTTAACAAAAAGACTTCTCACAAATATAAAGTTTTATTTTTAAAAAGGCTCAGTAACTAAAACAGCTGGAATATCTAAATATAGAAAATAAATGTCTAAAGCATTTGTTGTTGAACTGTTTCAGCGGCGGATTAATAGAAAAAAGCTGAAGTTCATGAGACTTAAACACATTGTTCTCGATGAGTAAACACTTTATTGGTTCTAACAGAAGGTTCATCGCCATATCAAAAAAAACAAATCAACACATTTCACCATCAACAAATTCGTCCATTTGGCAAGTTTCTCTTAGATATGATCAAACCTCAGGTCTCCTCTCGCTCTGACGGAGACTTCACGGAAAAAACTAAGAACAGGCAGCAACAACCTGAATATTCATCAATAAACATCTAACAAACTTTTTTTTTTAGTGGTGATATTTGAAATAATCTGACGTCCTGGTGTTGGGAGGAAATAAACCGTCGGAGGCCGGAGTGTGAATATTACAACGGTACAACGAGGAACGATCACACTTAAATATCACTTCAGGTGTTTGTGTTTCAGGTCGACTGGACTTTGTTCACAACAGGTGAATTAAGTGCAGAGAAGTGCAGATACTGACTGAAGCCACTGTGTGTCACTGTGTTGTACCAATGTGTTAGCGTTGTAACAGATTTCAAGAGTACGGAGGCAAAACTGAAAAAACTTTAAAAAGGAACAGTTCAGGATTCGTGAAAAAATGTACTTGTTTCTTTGTGAGACTGATTTTAAACAAACTGGTTTATGATAATTAACTCGTCATTGGATGGAAAACAATAACAATTAAGACTTTAAACAATGTAAAAGTTTGTTAAATCCTTTTAAAGGTTTTTTTTAAAGAGGGATGTTTTATTTAAATCTATCCGAACGTCTCATATTTCCCCAAATGTTGAACTATTCCTTTAAAAAAAAAAAAAGGAAAAAAAAAAGCAACTTGAAAAACTTTAACACTGTTAAAAACAACTTTTAGCAACGCTCCTTGAATTCCTGATCAGGCTGGAAATGTTTTTATTTTCTGCATCTAAACTAAAACAACAGATTTAAAATTACACTCTTGATATTGTCGTCTTTATGTTTACAAAAGAAGAAGATCAGTTTCACCTCTGTGGAGTTCAGCGATGACTGACCACTCACTAAAGGTCCTCTTATTAACTTTGTGCGGAGTTTTAGATATTTAACAGTTTCCTTGGTAACGCTTCAACATAACAGGATTATTATTTCCTAATAACTTCCTTAAAAATGTCCTTAGAGTTTCCTGTAATTTGGTTTTAATTAAAAACTTGTTTTGAATTCCACGAATTTGAGTTTCATTTAAACTCGAGTATGTAAATATTAATCAATCCTTATTTATGAGTGAAAACATTATTATTCTTGATTTTGAATTGCTCGGCTGCCTTTACACAAATGAGTTTTTCATATCTTGCTGATTTACACGTTTCTATTGGACCGATTATTGGAGCCAAATTACTTGTTTTTTTATCCCGCAGGAAACTTCCTCAGAAATAATTAGAAAATGATTTGGAGTTTAAGCAGCTCTAAAATAAAGATTTAATATTTTCTTCTGTCAAACTATTTTATTTTGGTTTCGTTGCTTCAGCTTCTTTTCATAGACACCACCTGAAGTTGTTATGCAATAATTCTACATCAAAAAATCTATTAATTCCTGTTTGGCTGCAGTGTGACGTTTTTTTGAAGTTGTTTATTATTAATTCATTTAATTAGTTAAAAGTCTGGTTATGTTTTATTTTCTTGTCAACAAATACCACGTGCAACAACAAACCATTGATATATCCTACTAACAAATGTGTCTAAATCCAAATGTGTATTAATCCGCCTCTGAAAATAGTCCCAGAAGAAATTATATATTTGTATTTTTAAAGATTTACATTTTTAAATTTGGGGCCGAAAGCCGAAAAATGCAGAATTAACACCAGACTTCTACTTTAAACCGGTTTATTTCTTTTGCCTGTGTGACCATGTGTCATTGAAAGCAACATTCAGGCACTTTGTCTGGGAAAATGTAAAAAAAATAATAAAACCGAAGGCAAATAAATCGAATGACGAGGAATGAACTGAAAAGCAGAAACTGATATTAACAGTGGAAACAGCTCAGGGGGGGTGGTGGTGGGGGGGGGGGGCACGATATCTAATGTCTTAACGAAGAGAAGCTTCTGTACAAGGTCAAAGGTTAAGAAGTCGGTTTGTTTTTCACATCACACAGTTTTTACAGTTTCATCTCTGATTCGTCTAATTTTCACTGACGGCTCCTTCACAGTATTGCTCTCGCAGTAAAGCGTTGCATAATCAATCAATCAATCAATCAATCAGTCGATCGTCCTGAATTGTCACAAATGCTTCGATATAAAATTTACTGACCTGCGTCTGTACACGGGAGAATTCATGTCTGTACACGAGTGAGTCCTAAGAGATCTACGGAAGCTCATTAGTGCCAAGAAAAGAAAAAAACACGATGTTAAGAATGAGAAAACATAAAATAAAAGTCAAACTAAATCATAATTATGACTTTTTTTTAGTCTTAATTCTGAGATTTAAAGATTAGAATAATAAAATTTTACTCAAAATTTTGGCTCAGGAAGTAAAATTTAAGAAATCACATCAAAAATATAGTAAATAAAATTTAAGACAGCAACTAAAACTTATGATCTCCAGAATCAAAATCTTAATATTTTCAAAACTATGAGCAAAATAAGATAAGACACATTTATGTGACAGTAACTGAAAACTTTAAACCACGACTATGAGATTTGTGAAGTCAGACTTTAGTCGAAATTACAAGAGTAAAAATTGGATAAATAAAAATTATGATTAACAAAAATACTCAAAGCAACAATTTTAATTTTTCATCATTCTTAACTTTTAATTCATTGTTTTTTTTCCATTTCCTGTCAGAAACGAGCTCCACATTTAGTTTCCAGATGGGAATGAAGATTAAAAAAAAAAAAACTAAACCTAGGAACTTTATTTACATTTTTAACATCTTATTCTCTTATTTACACTTTGTTCCTCCGTTTTATGTTCATTTCCATCTGAAATTAAAAAAGCCAAAAGTATCATGTGTCATATTCCCAGCAAAGGAGAACCTCCCTGCGTGGACTGTACTCAGTGTAGAGTGAGTGAAGGCGGCGGCACATCGTTAACGTTTCACTTCAAACTTCAAATCAACCGTCAGATCGTCAACACGTAAAAAAAAAGAATCAATGCCACGTTTTAAATTCAAATGAAGCAGTTCAGCCCTTATTTTTCATCCGTTCTGTGGCAGCAAACGTTCAAAATAAACTCAAATCTAGCAGGTTGTGAAATGTGTTTTCTACTGTGAAGGTCTGACTAGATAAAGCTATCGTTACACAAATCCTAATTATCCTTCCAGGATCGTTACCAAATGTTTCCCGCCACGCAGCGTCCTCTCCACACGTCTCAAAGCCCGTCCCCACAGTTCATCGAGCTCCTTCACGTCTCGAGTCCTCGTGGACAGCTCGTCTTCCCGGCAGCTGGAGGAGGAGGGGGAGGGGGAGGGGTCCGTCCACCGACCGACCTTCTGTCCACTGTCCTGACTTCGACAGACTGGGCTTTGTTACGCATTTACTTTTTAAGTGCAAAAGCAGCTCCTATGCTAAGGTCCTTTTGTTTTGTTGTTGTGAAGTGGCGAGATCGACCACTTCCTGTGAAGAGTCCTTCCAGTCCCAGAGAACTTCCACTTTCATTTCCTACAGCTTCGCTCGCTGGAAGAACGCCTGAGAGGAGGAGAGGACGATCAGCTGATAGAAATCAATACTCATCAATACAAAGCAACTCCAGACACTGATCACAGCCACGAACACACACTATAACACACACACTTTACCTTAATGTAGTTTTTCAGCACTTTGATGTCAGGCTGCTGAAGCACTTGACACAGCTCCTGATACAAACAACCAGCAGCTCAGAGTTAGAAACACGTGTCAAACCCAGGACTGAACAATATGCAAACAGACATAAAAACACTGATGTGATCGTTGTTGGATCAGAGCACTTTGTTTTGAAAGGTGCTAAATAAATCAAGTTATTAACAAACATGTTTCCTGTACGTCTGGAGAACGCCGTCTGTAGGTGACGCTTCATTCACAGTCTGACGTTCTCACACATTTTACCTTCATCAAAAAACTGCAGCTCCAGGGATTTCAATCATATTTCACCAAACCCCTGAGATTCCTTCAGATTCATTACTGGCAAATCACAACTGCTCACGAGCTGACTGTAGTTGTGTAGTTATTACAGTCAGAGCGCTTCAGTCACAGCTGGAGAAAAACTTTACAGTCACATATTGTTGATATTAAGTTTGTTTTTTAAGATAAGATGAGCTGCAGCAAAGTACAAGAACGTTAAATGAAATATAGCAAAATAGTTTGTAGAGACAGAAAATCAGTTAAAATATGTCATGTTGGTGTGTTAAATAGTTCCTCTCAGATCGACTCGAGACCTTTGACCTCCAACTCTGACCCAGAAAAATAAGTTACACAAGGGAGAAAGAGCCTGACGAGGGTCAATGAAACAAACTACTGTCCTTTAATGACGCCTTCCTCTGACTCGTGACGTCACTGACTCGTGATGTCACTGACTCGTGATGTCACAGTAGGAGGAGGCACAGACGTCCTGCTGGTTCAGAGTCTTACCTGTGAGATTTCAGGTGACACCTGTAGTGAGGGCAGGTACTCCTGCTGTAAGAACTGGATGAACTCCGGCCCCTGAGGAAAAGATGAAACAACAGTTTGCAGCTGAACACAGAGAACAAATAAATTCCTCCGTGAGTGAACTCATCATCAATCTGTTGTTACCCGTTTGAGATGAATCATTTTCAGTGTGACGGCGCACTCCGACAGCGTCTGGAGGACAAACAGAGACACTGAAGGTCGAGGACAAACTCAAAACAGGATGTTTTCAGACTGAACTCAGGTGCAGAAACTCACCAGGACTGTCTGAGCGTCTGAGAGGTCAAAGGTCGGCTTGAGAGGAGCCAGGAAACACGCAGGGACGATGTGTTTGTAGATGAAGTCGGGGAAGCCGACCATGCCGTCTTTCCCTCCTGCAGAGTGGATGAGAGAATCGTCAGGACGGGACAGACAGAAGACAGAAGGGAGGGCGACAGGAAACCAAGCGTCTCTCACCCCACAGCTCCACCAGCTTGGACAGGATGATGAAGCAGGTCTTCTGAGCGATGGGGTCGGGGAAGTCCACGGCTCCCTGGATGATGGTGAACACCACGCGCTCGATGTTTTCAGCTCCTGGAGACAAACACAACGTTCACGTCATGGACTGACTTCACCTGCTCTCCGTCATCAGACTCCTCTGCTCCAGCTGAGCCCTGGACTCCGGGCGTCACTCACCCTGGTTGGCCATCACCTCGTTCATCCCGCTCCCTGTGACCGTCTGGATGAAGCTGAAGTAGCTCCTCCTCAGCATCTGTTTCTCCAGAGCCGCCGCCTGGTCGTTGTCCTCCGCCGGCCGCGCCAGCACCTCGAAGATGGCGAGGACCAGCGGCATGAAGACCTGCTGCAGGAAGGGGGACACCTGCCGCTGCCATGGCGACGGAGGAAAGAGCCTGTTAATCACCCTGTTTAGAAATCTGTCATTTTTCGCTTTAACTGCAGTTTGAAAATCCTGGTTTTTCCTGCGTACCTTGAACTTGGCGGTGATCTGGCTGATGAGCGGGATGAACTCCTGCAGGTCTTTGGCCTCGCAGTCCTTCAGCATGTGCTCGGAGGCGGCGGGGATGAAGGGCAGCACCTCCTCCTCCAGGCAGATGATCATGCGGTGCAGGAAGGAGCGCACCGAGCTGCGCAGCACCCCCCGCTGGACGGGGCAGCTGAGCGCGGGCAGGAAGGTGTGCAGACAGTCCCTGTACACCTCGGTGCAGCCGCACTGCTTCACCGTCTGCTTGTTGCTGAACGCCTTACTGGTCCGACTGCAGCAGAGGAACACGGGGGGGTGAAGATGCTGATACTGTTCTACAGATGATCAGAAACCAAACGTCCTACAATACGACCTGCTGTTCACTCACATCTGCCGTTACCTAGCAACAGTTTTATAACAAATTAATCTGATTAATTATTAAATACTTAATAAATGCCCAACATCAGAGTTTCACATGTTCTCCTCCAGATTTGAAATGAGTCAGAAACAGATTTATTTATTTTGATCTGTGTTGCTTCATTCATTTCCTGCAGATTGAACCTCCTTCAGTCTGAACCCTGAAGTTTCCATGTGGGAACAGCTGTTTTCAAACAGGAAGTGAGTCCTTCAGTGAGATTCAGGCGTAAACTCTTCTTCTGTGTTTCTGAGAAAACAAGAAAACATTTCTATCAAACTGGTTCCTCACCTGGCGAACCCGACGGCGTGGCTCAGACAGTCGGCGAGCGCCGTCTGTCTCTCCTCCTCCGTCTCCTGCGACAGTTTGGCGAGCAGCAGGCGGAAGGCGTCCATCAGCGGCGTCAGCAGACTCCTCATCAGCGCCTGCTTCCTCTCCACTGGACACTCCCCGTTCACGATCAGGACGCCCGCCGTCTCAAACATGAACAGCTGGTCGTCGCTGGTCAGCAGCGCCAGGAAACCGTTCTCCTGGACACGAGGAGGAGGATGAAGATGATGTCACGTGACATTCGAGGGATCAGCAGTTTTCTTTCCATATTTATTTCATTTGATAACTCAGGAGCAGCGACATGACGCTGAGGATTCTGGGTAAAGAAATGATTCGCATGTTGACACTTACAGGAGGAGCCAGTTCCAGCAGGTCCTGGATCCTGGTCAGGATGTCCTCGATGAAGGTATTCATGTGTTTACTGTCAGCAGAGAGCAGCATCATCAGCATCATCATCATCATCATCATCAGCACAGGAAACAGGTAAACAACTTCTTCTTCACTTGACCAAATAAATATATAAATGATTAAAGGTCCATATTCAGAAACTGAGCCTTAAAACCAGCCGTCAGGACTTCTGGAACTTTGTGATGTCACAACAAAGCAGTCACCAAGCCCCGCCCACCTGGACCCACCATCCAAACCTTGCAGGATTTGGTTTCTCTGAGTGTTTTTACCTGAAATCTGCTTTATTTTTATTGGATCACTCAGAAAACAGTCAGCCAATCAGAAGAGAGGCTCAGAGCCTCCTCTCTTCTGATTGGCTCACAGACCTGTTGTTACTAGAGCTCCAGAGAGAAGCCTGAGAGAGGAGATGTAAAACTACACTGAGATGGTTTTTATATCTTCTGATGGATCAACACTTCAAATAAAACACAGAAGAAGAAGTTTTAAATGATCATCTTGTAATCACGACGTCCAGTTACTGAAACTTGAGCCTGAGGTGAAGAAGGTCCAAACACTCACTGCAGAGTTTTGATGAATCTGGAGAAGAGGTAGGCCACTCTGCTGCGGACCTTCGGGCTGTTGTGTCTCAGTCCTCTTTGGTCCAGGAACGCCATCTGACAGTGAACGCAACACAGCGGTTAGACCGGATTCAAAGCTCCTCAGAAACAGAGAAAACTGTTGTTGCCAGTTTAAAAACGGGAGTTTCTCTCACCAAAACATTAGGAATGTGTTGAGGCTCCACGATGAAGAACTTGTCGTATCGGACGACGGTCTCGAAGAACTCCAGGGACACGGAGGAGTGCTGGTAGCTGCTGACGCCGCACGACACCAGCTGAGGAGTCACAGCGAGAAGACGTCAGAACAGAAACACACAGTGGAAAACAGCAGGAGTCATGTGACACCGGAGTCGTGTGACTGACCGTCCGCATCATGTCCTGCAGAGCGCTCGTCTTCGCCGTGTCTCCGGAGAAGTGGGCGCCGTGAGACGCCGGCAGAGCCTCGCCCAGCATGTACAGCAGCCTGATGGCCACCTCCACCTCCATGAACGGAGCCGTCTGCCAGTTCCTGAGGAAACCAGCAGGAGTCAGTCACTGTTACACACAGACTCAATGAAACAAACACCTGCTGGTCCAGGTCTCTGTGGAGGCCCGGACCAGCAGGTGTTTGAATCTAAGGGGAGGTCAGGAAGATCAGAGTGTGATGGGGATCTAAGTAAATAAATAAATACTCTACTGTTCTAATTCTTCTTACTGGAGTTCTGGTTCTGGTTCTGGTCTTTGGATCTAGTGAACCTTCCTCCAGGTCTTTTATTCTGAAAACATAAAGGCGGGCTCTTACTGCATGGTGTTGGTGAAGACTCGGCGAACGGCCTCCAGCAGCAGCTCAGGAGAAACCTGCGCCAGACGATCCAGCAGCATCTTCAGCTGCTTCCTGTACTCCACGAACATGGCCTCGTCCTCGCCCTGACAAAACAAACCACACGCTCTGTTGGCGTTTCCCGTTTCTCTAATGATGTCACAGCGACAGCGGCGGCGCCGGAGCGTCAGTCTCACCTCGTTCTCAAAGTTGTACTCGTCGTCGTACGTCAGTTTCTTCATGACGGCGAGCATGACGGCCTGAGGCGAAGAGACGGAGAGTTATTAACACGTCTGACCTGAGCACAGACGTTTACCTGCGTCGTGTGGAAGCAGACTCACCTCGATGTTGGTCTTCTGCTGGTCCGTCAGCTGAGGAAGCTGCAACAGAATAAATACACGTCAGATATTTCTGATTACATCCTGATTCATCATTATCTGATTGTGACTTCTGAGAACCTGTTTGAGGACGTGCAGGTACTCGTAGCAGAAGCCGACGATGTTGGCCGAGATGTCGTCGTCCTCGTGCACCAGCAGCTGCAGCAGCAGCGGCACCTTGGCCTCCACCGCCTGCAGCGTCTCGGTGGCGTCCTTCACGTTGCCGGCTTTGGCGAGCTTGGTCCAGCTCAGCACCAGACTCTGACCCATCCCGTTCACCAGCCGGGAGAACTTGGCCAGGAAGTCCACGTCCTCCTCCTGAGGGGACAGGAAGCGGGAAATGAAAACAGAGCGGCAGGAAACGCCTCGGGGTGAGAATATAAACATGTGGCTCTGAACTGAAGCCGGACCCGTTTCCTCTCACATCTGCACCGAGCAACAAAACCTGAAACGACCAGCGGCCAGTGAAAGACAAAGTGACGTCATACTGACTAATCTGATCTGGTTCTGTTTGTGTCAACACGACCCGGACCTTCCCATAATCCCCGGTTGTGTCCTCAAACATTTTCTCTAACGCGTCTTTATCATGTCGGTGTTTAAACGGGTCTCTCATCAAAACAAGAACAAAAGACGGCGTTGGCTGACGTCATGAAGCAGCATGGGATCATGGGAGTCAGGTGACTGAATGAATTCACACATTTACAGTCAGAGTCTGAGCGACGCTGTTCGGAGGACAGAGACTCAGGGAAGAGCCGGAGCTCAGGTCCATGCGAACCTTTGTTCTGACTGTGTTTTCATGTGGAGAAGTGACAGAGTCGAACTGAAGTCCCACCTGCTCCACGTTGAAGAAGCCAGCAGACTGCAGCACCTGACACAGAGACTCCACCAGCTTGGTTTTGTCCACGGGGTCCATCCCTTTATTCACGATTTCAAACAGGCAGTCACAGGCCTCCTCTCTGAGCTCCTCCACCGACATCTGGCTGAGCAGCAGGTTCACAAACCTACACACACACACACACACACACACACACACACATGAAGATAACAACACACAAGGCAAACTGTCTGTAAAAGGCAACAACCAAATGTTTCTATTTCACAACCTGAGCTGTAATTTTCACAATGAAAGTTTCGACCAATGAGATATTTCTGTAGTGTTTATATTCTTTCAAAATAAAAGACAAAAGTGTTATCTTGTGTCGCAGCCTGTTCCTCGTGTGTGTGTGTGTGTGTGTGTGTGTGTGTGTGTGTGTGTGGCGACTGACCGGTCGTTGGCGATGAGGTTGAGGTCGATCCAGGACACGTAGGCCCCCACCACCTCCAGACACTGGCAGGTGAGCTCTGGGTGGGACTGCTGGTAGGTCTGCAGGATCTGGAACCAGGACTCCACCAGGCTGGGGATGCACTGCTCCCGCATGCTGTCTTTGATCAGAGTGTTTCTACGAGTCTCCTGGAGGAAGCACGACACCGTCAACATCAGACTGTCACAGTAAAACACTGACTTCACTTTAATCTAAAGTTTCATTAAAATGAGATTTGACAATAAAGATCAAATGACAACATTTACTGGGTTCTCCACTTCCTGAGCGCTGTCCTCTGATGTAACAGTCTCTTCACTTTTTCTTTATAAAGCAGTTTTCTGTTGCGTAACCATCTCAGTTATGTGTTTCACTACTTTGTGGGTTTTACTTTGAACTTCCTGTTCCTGTAATCACCACATTAAATCTCGTCCTCTCACAGCAGCTCTTCTCTCTCCTCTCTGTGATTGTTCACTCAGGTTTAATATTTGAACCTCAACGTGCAGGAGCTCTGAGAATTCATCCTCCATAATTCATCAATATTTCATTGACCAGAAAAGGAAGTGACTGACACTTCTGCTTCTTCAGAGCGTCGTCTCACCTCAGGTGTGTGGAGGATGTCTCTGTCCACCACCTCGGCGTCGATGGCCATCAGCGTCCTCAGGTAGACGTCGACGCCGTGCGGGTTCAGACCCACCAGGGACAGGATGTCGAAGAAGAACTTGGGCCACAGGGTCAGGTACTCCATGATGAAGGTGAGCGCCAACACCTGCGCCGCCTTGTTCCTGATGAAGGGCTTCTCCGGCTGAGCGTTCATCAGCTGCAGGCGGCGAGGAGGGAGGGAAGAACTGCTGTCACTCATTCTCCAGCTTTATTACATCACACACGTTTAGTAGCTGCAGCTTTCAAATAATGATTTAAAAATTCATTTGGAACAGAACATTGATAATATAAAAATAATACTTTAATAGTCAACTTATATAATTCTAAATATAACACACATATTATAAATATTAATCTGTTTTCATCTTGTCACATTTGAAGAGTTGCTGCTTTTCTGTGACAGACATCACATGTATTTTATATTGTCACCAATCTGCTGCTAATTTTCTTTATAATTTATAAATGTTATAATTCTTATTTAAACATCTCATTTCTCTGCTGTAAGTATTGGATGTCGTTTGTGTTTCTCCGCTGTGGGACTACTAAAGGAATATCTTAATAACTTTATCCTAAGATGATCACATGTTCGTATGAATGTGATGCAGTAAGAAGAAGAATATAAAGGTGAGCCGACAGGTGAGTCTTACCTGACACTGGAGCCACTTCATCAGAGTCTCTCTGATGAGCTGCTGCTGAACTGCACTCAGACCAGCATGTCTGCAACACAACAGCAGCAGTGAGGGTGAGACGCTGCATTCACATCCCTCTGTAGAAACTAACATCAGCACATTAAAACATCTTCACTACCTGAACTTTATCTGATGCTCCAGCACTTGGAAGCAGAAGAACTTCACATGGTCGTCACTGAAATAAACAGACAAACACAAACGTCACACACACACACCAGCCGACAAGGTGAGGTCACATTATTAAGTCCAACAGCAGGATGCGTCATAACTCAGCTGCAGATGTGAACGATGTTCAAACAAACTCACTTGTAAATCCCTTTAGCGAGAGCCTCTGCACACACCTCCCAGGCATCCTGAGACTCCTTCAGCTGCTCAAAGTATGCCATGGCCTGAACACACACACACACACACACACACACATCAGTCCCACTAACTCGTGTCCTTTCCTTTGTAAAACACTTCTTCTGTTGACATCACTCAGAGTTCAGACTAAACATTTTTGTCAGTAGAAAACTTGATGTTTTCCGTTCCACACGAGACTAAAATATCTGAAGTTTCCATCAAGTAAATCCTGAAGAAAGAAGAGTGAAAGTCAAACAGTAGCATTCTGTGCTCTGTGGGTGGAACTGGTCCGTGACTAATGTGAAACACACTCTGTGTTTAGACGCTGAATGTGATGATGAACTTGGATCTACGTGTTTCCTGTCACATCAATAAAACCTTAACTTTATCTCTTATAATGTTTAAGGAACCAAAACTAAAAGACCACGTTACAGGTAAATAATGATGCTGCTGGAAACAAACCGCAGAGAAAACACAGTGTGTGGCGTTCATGGACCAGTCGAACAAAGGGGGACGGGGGCGTCTTACCCTCTGCCTGTAGCGGGCGTCGGCGTTCGGGTTGAGCCCCAGCAGGGCCTGCTCGTCCATGACTGCAGCGACAGACTGGCAGGCCATTCGTGGGTTAGCTTTCCTCCAGGGCAGGTTCACTCCTCTCTGCTGCTGTCGGGCAGGTCTCTCTCATCTGGAGAACCAGGGACGAGACGAGACAGACCTGAGGTCAGACATACTCCGCCATGTTACACCAGAGCAGCAGCTGAGATGACACAATCTTTACATAGCAGACAAAGTAACAGAATATGATGCACAAGATCAAGCAGATATAAAAACTGCTTTGTCTCATATATAAGTTTCAAATCTTTAAACATTTAATGAGGATATTTAAGGGGAATTTAAAGGGGGGGTTAAACCTCATTTCTTCCTTAGAATCTTAATCAATTAGGAAACCTTAAATATTCAGTGAATAAATATCACAACATGACAAATGTATGGATCCAAATTATTTAACTGATGTTCAATGCAATTAACTGTTTCCACTGGTTTGTATTAGAGCTGACATGAAACAAACATATTTAACCTGTTCCTCATGCTGACACTCTGTTTTCCTTCTGTACTTGTTTTAGTTGACGGAGTCGCAGCCTGAGAAACTGGTTAAAATTTGTTCTTATTGTTCAGTAAACAGAATATTTTTTCATCCCAACAGTCACAAGGATTCTGGAGGAAAGAGTCAGAAATGAGGTTTTGTTAAATTAACCACTGGGTTTATCTCAGATCCTTGGAACCAATAAAAATACTCCATTACAAGTTCAAGTCCTGCATTTAAAATCCTACTGAAGTAAAAGTACATAAATATTATCAATAGTACTAAAGCATTAAAATTGAAAGTAGGTTTTGCAGTAAATTGTTTCCTGTGACTGATTAATGATCAATCAGATCATTGATCCCGAGTCATTTTACTGTTGTAGCTGCTTCAACTATGTCACATACACCTGATACCTGTGAGTCAGATGATTCATGGGAGAAGAAAGAAGAAGAAACACACTTCAGATTCACTGATCTGGATTCAGTTTTCAGACTTATTGGGACACAGTGAAGGTTTCTGCCTCTTCAGGCCCTGAACGATGATAGAAATCAAAGCATCTGGGAACAGCTCAGTCACATGAACCATGACATGAGGCGGCAACACTGATTTTTTTGTCAACAGCCAAAAACTTTTTCTTTTTTTTTTTTTTTAATCCCAGGTTTCAAAAACACATTTTATTCTAAACAACTTGTCAGAAAGTTTTCAAATAATTAGTTTCAGTAAAAAGACAATATTTCCCTCTGAACTGTGACGGAGAAGGTTACGGAAAATGAAAATGCTTCAACTTGAGTGCAGTTAATCAATCCACTGATTATTTTTCGATTAATTGTTCAGTCTGTTCTGTAGAGCTGCAACAATTAGTCAACTACTCAGAAAATCAATCAACAACTATTCTGATAAAGAGGTCATCACAATCTTTTATGGAAAAATATGATTATCTTCTGGTTCTCTTTGTCTTTTATTATAATAAATTGAAGATCTTTGAGGGTTTTTGACTCTTGGCTGGATGAAACAAAACATTTGAAGACTTCATGTTGGACTATGAGACACCCGGATGGTCATTTTTCACATTTTTCATTTTATAGACCAAACAACTACTTGACTAATCAAGAAAATAAGGGGCAGATTAATTGACAATAAAAAATACAATGAGCTGAAGGGGACATCTTCAGAAGTCCAAACACCCCAGAAAACCCAAATACTCCATTAATAAAGACTCATGTCAAAGAAAACTAGTAAGTCGACTCCTGAGAGGCTGAAATCTGCCAATATCTGTCTTTTTTTTCACTATTTTTGATTGAAAAATGAATGAAAAGATTAATCGATTATCAAAATGGCAGCCGATTACTCTTCTGTGGATCGACTAATTGAGTAATCGACTTACCGCGTCAGCTCGACCTCACTGGGCTGACATGCTTCAGGTATGAAGAATCAGCTCTGACACCACTGATTAGTTGTTGTGGAGGATGGAGGGGGCAGATCATCCACATGATGCAACACACTGTCAACACTTTACAGCCTCCATGTCCGTTTATAATGTCATCATCATGGATGATAAGGCTCCACCGGACACGCCAGAGGGTAAAAAGCCACAGAAATGTCCTCGTTTGTGGGTGAAGGCTGAATAAAGACAGCGTCCCCCGGGCCACTCCTCTAAAAGTTGACACTGCAGTGCTACATGCTAACAACTTCACTCCAATACAAAATAGCTGACTGCAGCTAACTCAAGCTAGCCTTGGTTAGCCGGCTAGCTGGCTCCAGAGCTCGCCTGTTGGAGTAATCCTGACACAGTAACACATATTAAAACCCCGACCATCACCGGGATGTGGTTAATTATAGCCGCACCCACCGTGTGGGAGAAGTGGGAGCAGTTTTATGGTGTTTTTCTGCTTGTTTATCGCGGCTCGGTAACGTTACCTGCTGCTGTGTCGCTCGCCTCCGCTTAGAAAATCTCACGAAGACAAACTCCGCTGCCGTTTTTTCACAAGCAAATCACAACACAGAACAAATGGCATTTTCTGTGAAGCTTACCGTAGTGAGAACTTAATTCATCAAGTGTTTTTTCCGCCTCTCTCTCGCTCCCTTTAACTCATCACGGAGCCGCTGCGAAGTCTCCAGAAATCAGTTTGCACGTCGGCTCGACTCGCTCGACTCACACGACTCAAGCGGCGGTGCGGCGTGTCCGCCCGGTTAGTATCCGGGTCACGGCAGCAGGAAGAGATTCCTCCACACCGCGGCGTAAACCCACCGATATTAATAATGAATAATATACATATTAATATACATATTTCATTTTTATCCCACATAAATGTTACATGTTTTTGTTTATAGGCTTATATTTGACGTGTTATTTGTGCTGGACTCGTGTATTTTACAGTTGGCTAACTTTCAAGAAGTTAGTTTCTGATTCGTAGGAAAGTAAACTGAAACTTTCTTTATTTTAGTTATATAATGACATCAAACTAAAAGCCCTTACTTTGTTTAAACCCGCTATTTATAGTTTGTAAAATCCTAATTCTATATTAACTACGTCAAATACTGCATTTTAGTACGGTATTAAAGTACTTGCTGACCACCTGACAAGTCACACACACTTGTGAAACCTAGACTAGATTAAAATTGGTTTAAATTAATCCAGTTTTCACAAATATTAATCAAATGAACAGGGTTTTAAATAGCGTTGGTGCTTTTATTTTGATGAATGATGATGATGAATAGTAATTCCCCTGTCGCAATAATAGAAAAACTTTTCTTTCCACACGTTATCACTGTGATAGTTAAAGGTTAAATCCGATATATTTCACCATAAATAAATTCCTGTGTAATATTCCTGTAAAACATCCACTGTACAAACTATAAATTATACTCTATTTACATGTAGCACATTATTATGATATGTACATGTACACGCTTCCACCCTGTCGAGTATGAAACCATCTTCAGGCCGCTTGAGGGCTCGTTGCACCGGATCCTCCTTCTTCCCGCGACCCCTCCCTCCCCCGGTTCCTCCGTCCATTTGACATGCGCAGTCTCCGCCCTTCTGCTTCCTCTTTTACTGTGGCAGTGAGCGAGAGACACCATGAAGGCGTCCGGCACAGTACGTAAAACCCTTTATTTAACCATATCAGCTTACCAAACACGACCAGAATGGGCAGATGTAGAAATATAAAGTTATGTTCTTCCGATATATGCGTTAATGTTCCTATAAAGTCCACGTTAAAGTGATAATTTAAAGCGTTTTCGTCCCGATGCTTCTGCGGCTACAACATGGCGTCCGCAGTACCATGTGGACGGCTGTGTGGAGACGGGACGGTGTGTGTTTCAATGAGTCTGAGGTCTAATTAAAAATATTCACCTACCGTCAAACACGAGCTGCTTCTCGTGAAGGTTTGCAACAAGATTAATAATCATTCTAAAATCGACCGTTAAACGTATCTCACGGTTGGAGTCGTAGCTAACGTTAGCCGCTAATGTGCTGCTGAAGTTTGTAGTTTATCTCAGGAAAATTGCGTGTTTCTAAAAAATGAGCTTTTCTTCCACTGGTTTTTCTAAATGTCAACGTTTTAAAAAAGCCACTTAAAGCTTTAAAACTACTCTGGTTTTGTGGGTCATGGCCGAAGAAACTGTTTATTGAAAGGGTTACCAGTTTTTACCTGTTGTTAAAAACAGACTGCCACAGATATTTTAGTCACAGATTAACTCTTGTTATGTTAAGTTTAATTCTGCATTAAGTGCTCTATGCACGCTGGGACTGTTTACACTTTATTGTAAAGCTTTGTCACATCATAAATACTACCTGTGCTTTTCTAAAAGATTATAAATCAACAGTACTGCAAAAATAATTCAACGTTTTATTCCAAAAATTATTTAAAATACTCTTTATTTGTAAAATATGAGGATATAGAATCCATGCACTAATCTATACATGTGAAACTATGTAAGGAGATACCCAGAGAGTCTCTATCAGGGCTTCAACTAACTATTAATGTCCTCATCAGTTGATCTGCAGAATATTTAATCATTAAATCGTCTCGTACAGTCTGTAAAATGGTTTTAAAAAAGATCTTTTTTTTTGTTCTACCGACAGTCAACAACTCGAGAGCTGCAGTTCACTGTCCTCGCTGGGAGATAGAATCATTTGAATGATTTGTAGTTGAAAATGGAATAAAATAATGATTCGATTGTCAAAATAGTTGAACTCATTGATCGGTCGTTGCAGCTCCAGATTGATGCAAGTAAATGAATTAAGTTGTAACTCAAATATTAAAGGATAAAAACTTTTTACATTTGCTTAAAGTGACTAAATGTCACATACAGAGCAAAACACAAAGCAAATGGAGTGATGAATAAGACGTGAAACGGCAGCTGATGCAGTTTGTAAAATCTGTTATTAAAAACAAAAGTTCATGTACATTAGATCAAATTTTACTCCCATGAAAATGTATTTGAAGACACATGTAAGGATCTAACAGATGTATTAAACCCTGTTCATATTCCAGTCACTTCACTTGCACCCAAACCCAAAGGTCTCATCATGTCAGTGGTTTGACTTTGTCTGGTGTGCAGACAGGAGACTGATCCTTGTCGCCTTTCTCTGACGCTGCAGTGTCTTTGAAAGTGAATTCAAGGACCAACACTCAAGACTGTGAACGCCTCACCATGTTGGTTTCTACGTGACGCATGTTTGTTGCTGACAGATGTTGTTGTTGTTTTCTGCACACAGCTTAGGGAGTACAAAGTCGTTGGGCGTCTGTTGCCCTCTGCCAAGAACCCTGCCCCCCCCCTCTACCGGATGAGGATCTTCGCCCCCAACCATGTTGTGGCCAAGTCCCGCTTCTGGTACTTCGTCTCCCAGCTGAGGAAGATGAAGAAGGCCTCTGGAGAGACGGTCTACTGTGGCCTGGTAGGTGTCCGCACACGAGAGGACAAACTGGGGCAGAGTCCAGTCCCGGTTTCAGACTTTAAAGTCCCAGTTTGTGTCTGTGACGAGGCGACTGTGTTTCTACATGAGCATCAGGACCGGGTAGTGTGGCTGAATCCAGATGTTGAGCCTCTGGACTCAGACCTCTGTTAGTTTATTGTTCCCTGTTGTCTGAATGCTTCTTACTGGTGTTGACTCTGGGAAGCAGCACAATGTGTAGGATCTGCTGCTTTACACAGAACAACAGAGACATCAACACTTTCCCTTCACTTATTCTGTCCAAGCTTTAAACTCAGGCTGCAGCGGACAGGTGTTTCCACTTCTGGTTAATCTGTCATTGTTTTTATATTTTAAACATAATTTTATTTATAAAATGTTGAGAAAGGATGAAAAATGAAGTAAATTTCATCACATGGGACAAAGAAAAGCAGCAGATCATCACCATTATGAAGCCGGGACGTGTTTGTGTTCAGCATTCAGATTAAAAAGTGACTTGAATAATTATGAACCAGTTTGATGATTTGACTCTTTGTGTCAGCTGATTGTCTTCATGCTGTTTGGTTCAGAGATGAACAGGAGTTGATGAGGATTGTTGTTTATTGTGACTTCATCCATGTTCCTGTGAATTATCATAAATCTTTCGAGTTCAGTTTGAACCCAGACGGTCTCTGATGCACACGTGGTGGTTTGTGGATTTGAATGTGGACTCTAACGGTCTCTGTTCCTGTGGTCCAGGTCCACGAGAAGACCCCTCTGAAGGTGAAGAACTTCGGTATCTGGCTGCGTTACGACTCTCGCAGCGGAACCCACAACATGTACAGAGAGTACAGAGACCTGACCACCTCCGGAGCCGTCACTCAGTGCTGTGAGTACACACACACACACACACACACACACACACACACACACACACACACACACACACACTAAAGTTTTGGGGATTAAGAATAGAAAAAGTGAAACTGAAGCAGCAGAAGAAGAAACATCCTGAAGTCTCCAAAAACACAAGGCTTGTGTACGGCTATAGTTAAGTGATCCATAATCAATACAAAAAGGCATCATTAACTTGGTGTTGACTCCTGTCTGTGACGTCGCTGTCATACCACATTCATTAATTAGTATCAGGGTGGGCGGAGGCAGATTTATAATGATGCAGCAGGTAAAACAGATTCAGACATTTGTTAGTGGATTCATCAGGGAGAGAGATAGAGAGAGGAGCTGATCAGTCCAGACTCTGGTAGAAATCAATAGATTTTTATCTTTAGGTTCCAACTCTCCGGTGCTTCAGTTTTCAATCCAAAGTAAATTTAAACAGATTTAGATTTATGCAAGAAAATGAAGTTTTAACTTCAAAATATTAAAATCAACTTTTTATATTTGCTTAAAGAGACTAAATGTCACATACAGAGCAAAACAGACAATAAAGTGAGTGATGAATAAAAAGAAAAGTAGCTGTTGGTAAATGAAGTTAAAACCAAAGTTCAAGAACATTACATCATATTTTACTCACATTAAATATATTTACAGACTTCAGGAAAGTGTAAGAAAAACAGAAATGTTTGTCTTCCAGCGTCACTTCACTTGCACCCAAACCCAAAGGTCTCATCATGGCGGTGGTTTGACCTTGTCTGGTGTGCAGACAGGAAGCGGATCCTTGTCGCCTTTCTCTGACGCCGCAGTGTCTTTGAAAGTGAATTCAAGGACCAACACGTCTGATGCTCCTGAGCTGAAAGAAAACATGACTCCGACAAACAGCTGGATGATAATAATAATAACATTTAGTTAATTACTGATTAATCTCTGGGTGTTTAATTAATCGTTTCATCTTCACGTCTGTTTGACCAGCAGCTAAAAACCTGAAGATTCAGACAGTTTTCATAAAAAATACATGATGGGTAGATGTGAACTGGTCACCTGTGGTCAATGCTCTGGTGTCTGCAGCTTTAGTTTAGCCCCGCCTCCCAACAGGCCGCCAAAACAAAACATTCAGCTCTAACATGTTGACGACCTCGTCATTCATGAACATGTCGTGAACCGCTGAGAGACTTCGTCCTCCATTTTGTCCAGATGTGTAAAAACCGTCTTTTGTTCTTTCAGATCGTGATATGGGAGCTCGCCATCGTGCTCGCGCCCACTCCATCCAGATCATGAAGGTGCAGGTCATCGCTGCCAACAAGTGTCGCAGACCTGCCATCAAGCAGTTCCACGTGAGTCACACACACACACACACACACACACACACACACACACACACACACACACACACACACACACACACACAGAGGCGGGTCTCTCTCTGGTCTGCCTCCACGTTTGTCAGATCCAGTTTAAAAACCCGCCAGACAAAAAGCCAGATTCCTCTTCCAGATTTCCAGCCTCCATCTTTAAACCTGGCGGTTTTGAAACTGGCAACATGATGAATTAATCAATAACTGGATTTTCTGACTGTTTTTAAAATGAGTGTGTGAAAGCTGAAGTTCCCTCTGCCTCCTCCTGCAGGACTCCAAGATCAAGTTCCCTCTGCCCCACAGGGTCCTGCGTCGCCAGCACAAACCCCGCTTCACCACCAAGAGACCAAACACCTTCTACTAAAGCAGTTTTTTCACTTTGTGCGGGAAATAATAAAACTTCTATAATAGAAGAAGAAACGTCCACATGAGTGGTTTTTACATTCACACCGAATTCATCCAGACTGTTCCTGAACGCACCTCCACACCAACAGACAAGTTTCTGAACGACGCAGTTTGAGAATAAAGTAAAGTTTGAAGTGAAATACGTGTGAAATAAATAACTGAAGTGACTAATTAAATGAGACTAACTAGTTAACTAAGTGGTTTAAACTCAGATCTGAGGATAAGTCTGTAATAAGTCTTGTACTTGTTTTCTTTTAGTGTAATGACCTTTGACCTCTGTTTCTGTTTGGGAAAGATTTTGAGAGACAACATGTTGGAAACTAAATAAAAAGAATAAGTAAATCAGAAGAACCATTACATGTAAATGTAAAGCTTATAATGAAGCTTAAACTAAAATATATAAAAACCAGAAGCTGACAGTTGACACAACTTTAAATATTTTTAAGGTGCAAGTTTCAAATTTATTTCTGTCTGACTTTAAATTATGAAGAATTGAGAAATATTTGATTTAAAGTGAAAAGAAGTTTTCATTCCAGGTTTTTTTGAACAGTTTAAACAGAATAAGTTAACTGCTGTTTGTCTCCCAACATCATTTATTCTTTATAATAATGAAATGACAGATTTTAATAAACTTTATTTAGAAATAATTGCACTGAAAGGAGGAAATAGTCTGTAATGAAATCATTTTCCACCTGTAGACATTTTTATATCATCAGATCAATAATCATCTGATGAGATTCAGCTGAAAGCCTCAAAAACATGGAGCTCACTGACCTTTGACCTCTGGCGTGGCTGTCAGCCTCCACCCTGATGTTTGTGAAGCTGCTGCTGTTGCACCATCTGTCCACACGGTGGCAGTGTTGTCTAAGACATGAAGGTGAGGAGCAGCTGATCATCAGCCTCACACAGGTGATAATCAATCAGTTCATTAAGAAGTTTAACTTTACAAAAGCACAATCTATATTTCATTTAAATTTTTAATGTTTCATTTATTAATATTTCAACATAAAAAGGTTTAAATTTGATTTCAGTGACTTTTAGTTCTTTAACTGATGAGACGTGTAAACATGAGACTTCACATGTAAAAACATTTAATGTTAATAAACAGGATTTATTATTGAAAGATGTGGAGGAAGTTTATTCTGTAGAAGTGGAGCTCGATGGGAAAAGGTTCGACCTCTGGAAGAGTTAAATAACCAGCATGAAGAGACTCTGCAGAGTAATAACTCTGGAGCTGTGTGAAGGAGCCACAACATTTAAAGTCTCATGAGTCGTCAAATGTTGTTGCTGCAAACAATTAAGTTCTTGTGTTTACTGCAGCTGCTGCTGGAGTTTTTAAGACTTCTTCAGACTCTCTCTCTGCATCTTGGAAGTCGTGAAGTTGAGCGGGAAACCTCCACTCTGGCTCCGTAATTCAACCTGAGCCAAAGTGTTGATGTTTCCCGCCTCAGATGTGACAGTTTGCTGCTTCTCTTTGTCTCAACGTGAAGCAAGTAAATTAAAGATCTCGTGTTTTATGGACTAAACAATTAACAGACTTTATAAAAGCTGCTGAGCTGCAGGCCTGGTTAGCATTTAGCTCAGAGCTGCTGACATGACTGAAGAATAAAGTTTATTATGGAGCTGCACAGACCTGGATTTAAAGGTGATGTACAGATGAGTCAGATTTGGACTCCGGCCAAGTGGGACGACGTGTGTTTAACCTGCAGCTGTCAGTGAGAAAGTGGAAGCTCGTTATAATAATATGATGTTTGGCTCGTCATCAGGCGGCGTGCTGGGAGCGGGCTGCTGTTCCAGTGCGAGAGAGGTGGAGGTACTGTACGGGCGTTAACTGGGCGTGTGCGGAGGAGACGGAGCAGTGGGTGGCTGCAGAGAAAGACCTCACTCAGTGATGGAAAACATTCTTTTCAATGAGTCACAGTCATAAACATGTAAAATCATTACAGATACATGAAAAAAAGTCAGAGTCTGCGCTGACTTCACCCTGAAGTATGTGAAACTCTCTCCAAACCAAACAGCAGAAAAATGGGCCTGAAACTGGTGATTCTGATGGTTAATTAAATTCTAATATACAGCCGCATGTTTATGAGCCGGATCCAACTATTAGTGCTTAGCAGCAACTTTTTCCATTATTTGTGCGCAGCTCCTCACAGAGCACTTCTGACAGGAAACAGGTTATAGTTTCAGAAATCAATTCCATACAAAGACGCTCAGTATATGCTGCAGCTTTTTATTGTGGGAATTAAAAGACTGTTTAGAAACACGTTTAAAACGTTCTCAGGGTTTCGAGCTCTCCGACTCCACTGGAAGTTAAAGTTAGTGTTTCCCAGTGGAGCTCATTGTGAAAGCAATATCGACGAGAACTCAGAGACCATTAAATATAACTGGCTGCGCTTTTTCTACCCGACATAAATGTTTGAAATACTGGAGACTTCCCGTCGCAGATGAGATACTTTTCATGAAGTGCAGGCCTGCTAACGGCTCTCACACTGAGGAAGACGGTGGAGTTTCAAAAGTGACGTTTGAGGACGGAAGACACAAAGATGAAGCAAGGACGATCACATTGTCTCTGTGTGGACCATACCTGGAAGTCCATGATTGTAGTGTCTCTTCATGAACACCCTGAAGTCGTTTCCATGTCCACATGGAAAACCCTGGATTCGTTATCGTCTGTATTTGGACACTTTGGAGTCAATTTAAGCTCCAAGGGGACGCCTTATCGTTACCAGTCGTTATCGTCACCATGTGGACACCTGAGAGTCTTAATCATCAACACACAGACACCTGGAAGTCGATATCGTGGACGTTATTGTCTGTATTTGGACATTTTGGAGTCATTATAAGCTCCAAAGGGACACCTTATCGTTACCAGTTGTTATTGTTTCTGTGTGGACCCCTGGGACTCGTCATCTCTACGTGGACACCCTGAACTCATCGCCATCTCCACATAGAAACCCAGGAGTCTGTTATTGTCTTTCTGTGGACACCTTGGAGTCAATATCATCTCTACCTGGACACCTGGGAGTTGTCTCTAGATGGAAAGGTGGGAGTCGATATCTTCTTCTGTGGTGAGTACAGTGTTATTGTAAGTAACAGGAACTCAAGGCATAACAGTCGAACTTTCTACCAATCAGAAGATACTTGAATCGATTTGTTAGAGAACTGAAACAGACGACTTAAATATGTTTGTTTCCGGAGCATCAGAGTGTAACCTCCTGTCTGTGATCACGTCTGTGTAGCTCTGTGTTGACTTCCTGACTCCAGCTCTGAGGCTTGGTGCTGACCACAGTCTGGTCTCAGCCTCTGCCAGATTTACTGTTCTGCGGCGTGGGCCGAAGGCTTGAGGCGGCCCGGGGGCTTTGTGGATCCGCGGCCTTCCAAGAACTCTCTGTGGGCACCGGGCGGCGAAGACCTTAAGCCACAAAATCCACAGGGCATAAAGGCAGTCAGTGTCAGAGCTTCAGGAAGCAGCTGGCAGGTAGAGATGAGGATGATGGATGTGGTAGGTGGAGAGGACTGTCGTGAAGAAGGGAAAAGTTATTATTCAACCTGCTGCAAAGAGGCTGTGGTGGTGGATTGACTCTTGACCTCTGTAACCTTTGTACCACCGTGGTAATCGTGTCAATGTGGTGAACGGAGCGGATTCAGACGGTCTCTCCTGGAAGTACTCCATCATGTTCCGGTTGTTTGAACCTCAGAAGAAGACGGAAGTCGTTGTGTAAAGAGTGAGAGACTCCCAAAGTCTCAGAAAACCTTCCAGTATCAGACCTTTTTTACCCGAACTGTATCTGCGAACATGCTCGCGCCCGCCAGGCTTAATAACCTGTCAGGCAGCCTGGCTTGCTAGCTTAGCCTTTAGCTAGACAACAGGTTGACACAGGTCAAGAAAGGGACGCAACTGATGCACAGACTCTTTCTAAAAACTATCCTTAAACCAGTTCGTAGTGTTGTTTATACGATCCACTAATTATGGCAGGTCCATTTCAATTAATTGATTTCAGTCCAGATTTTTCCGCCATAAATACTGGTTTAACTGGGCTCTTAGACTTGGTTCTGTTTCTCCACTGTCACGACGAGGGTTATATGTTATAGTTATTATATGAAATTGGGGGTCAACCAAATAATGTGGTTGGACTTGTCACATAAAATCATCAGTAAGCTCATCATATTTTAGTAGTAGGTCTAAAACAACTCGTAATTATTACCACTGTGGCAAGCTGGCGTTTGAATAATCTATGTAACACTCCAAGTGGAGGTCAGGATTTTCCTGAGAGGTTTCCTTACAGAGAAAAAAAGCAGAGCATGTTTTAAAAACAGAAGTACCTTTCTTCAGAGTGGAGAAAGAGAGAGGAGTAACAGCCAGCTCAGCTATCGGCAGCATGGCACAATCCACAACCTGCTGACTCAGATTCAGCCCGTTTGATTGACTGGCTTTAAGTTTGCCCAGTTTTCTGCAGGAGGAGAGCGAAGCGGGGACAAACCAGGACTGAACCCAGACCACGTCTACGTTCTGCTGCAGAGGAATGTGCTAAAAGCTCCGTCCACACCAGCCAAACACTTTCCCTCGCATTAATGTTTCTCAGAACCTCCCACGAATCTTCGGACCTGCCGGAGCCAAGATGACATGTAATCACAAAGATCAACAAAGCCTTAACAGCTTTTACAGAGGATCACCATGACCAGTTACAGGCCAGCTTTATAAAGAGATGGAAACACACACACACACACACACACACACGGGTGGTTATGAAAGGTGAATCATTTTCTGACGCCCAGAACACAGAGTTTTTGTGCAACGAATCAGGAAACACAGTTTTCTGAAGAACTGAAGTGTTGGTGCCAGAAGAAGTTTGTCGTTTCGCAGCGTTACAGTCTGAACAGTGGCATCTGGTGGCCACAGCCTGGTACTGCAGCTGTGTTAAAGGCCTGAAGGGGAGACTGAGGCTGGGTGGAAGAGTCTCTTTTGCTTAGGAATATATAGGTATAGGTATTTCAGCAGCAGCTGTGATAAGAGCTGGTCGAAGTCTCTAAATTATAAAGAAAGATGATATGAATGAACACGATCCATCGCTCATGAAAGTCCTCTGATCGTCCGAAGCCCAGATCCATAAATATACATTTATTCTCTGTTAAATCTGTCCAGTCAGGAGTCGTCATGAAGAACAAATATATTGAATAGTAGTTCAATATCATCGTCGTAACAAAATACTATATCCTATACATAACTGTTGTTTCACTAAATCCCCTCCCATTGTGGAATTCACTAAAAATGAATTTTCTCTAATGAACAAATGTGTAAAAATGTCAGGAAACTATAAACTTATGTCTGCACTGTAAAAAAAAGTCCTAATATTACAGAAAATAACTGAAAATGTTACAGTAATTTTTAGGTTTTTCTTAATTGTGAACAAATGTCTGTAAAATGACAGAAATGATCTGTGAATTCACAGCCAAACTTCTATTTTAAGCATTATGCCAATAATAATGAATTACATTTATTTCCCATTTTTGTAAAGAAAAACTACAGTATTTTTTCTGCTTCCTTAAATTACAAACAAATCTATGTAAAGTGACAGTAATTATCTGTAATTAAAAATGTAGCTTGTTATTATAAAGGTTAATGTCCATACGAACAATTTAAAGATCTTCTCTGTAATTTCAGGGTGAATCTTATTAGTTTTACATTTATGTGACTTCTACATTCAAACTTTGTGATTCTGGATGAAATGTAACAAACTTTTTTTCATCACATCAAACATTCAAACTTCAAAAAGTTAGAAGTACTGGAATGTATCCCAGCATGCACTGGGAGGAAAGCAGGACGATGGTTTATCACACACACACACACAAACACACACAAACACACACACACACACACACACACACACACACATTCAAACCTATAGACAATTTAGAGTCCTCAGTGAATTAAATGTGCATGTGTTTGTTCTAGTAATCAGAGTCCTGGAGGAAACACGAGGAGAACATGAAACACTGCAAGAAAGAACCAGGGTTGAAGCTGAACCCAGGAGCTTCTTGCTGTTCTCTTCCTGCCTGGACTTTACTAGTGTGTGTGTTTGTGCACCATTTACCATAAAAGAAAACAGGACAAATGTGACAATCACCAATTCATTTGCTGTGGCCACCAGATTCCATCAGCTCAGGGAACTGTGTTCAATAAACTAGATCTTTGGTCTGCAGACACTAACATATGGTGTTCTTCCCTCCATCACTTATGGACGGCTGCAACAGCTTCCAGTCAAGCTGTCAGACTGTTGCTCTGTCCTCACTGAGCTATGAAGTATTATTTTACATCTCTACTATAATTTATACTTGTTACTAAATAAGATTTATCCACCTCTTTATGATGCAGACTTGTGTTGTGACAGTGAAGTTCACCTGTACCTTCATTCACAACTGGATTCTACTTTTAATTTGTCAGTTACAGTTGATTGTAAATTGTTGAAATTAATGCAGTTTTAATGTGAAATAAACAGCAGCAGCAGCACAGTATAGAAATCACAACACATTGATTAATTACAAGTTAAGGGAAAACTTCAAAGTCTTTCTATGTTGGATTTAATCAACAAACATGATAGAAATGTTTAAATGTGTCCGTCCTTCAACAGTGACAACACAGGATCTAGAGACAGATACTAGAGTTTGTGCTTTTCTAATTTGTCTTATGAACTTATCAATTTAAATAACAATGAAAACACTGATTCACCAAAGTGACTGTTAGATTCATCATGAAGGCAGATTGGTAAATATGAAGAAACACTTCAGTAAAATTTGAATGAAGTTCTGAATAAAACTGATGAACATGAGCTGTACTACACTGACAACTGCTTCACAATCTGAACTGTCAGTGTTCAGTTCACACTAAAGAGTGTGTGAGGTGAACACATCCGTCTCTGAGGTCACAGCATCACATCTATGAAGAGTCTGGTTTGGCTCCAGGTTGCAGTTCCATCTGTTTCCTACTGAACACCGTGTTCATGTTAAACTGGTCGATACTTTCACCTGTGGAGGTGGTGACTGTGCTAGAGCTGAACACCTTCTGCTCTTCACATGTTGTCACTTCTTCTACAGAGTCTTTGTTCAACCTCAACACTGATCGTTTGTGGAGTTTGATTCTGACTTTCAACAAATACAAATCTCTTTGACACAAGTGCAATTGTTTCACATACGCAAACTTGAACTTCCCCTGCAGATTTATTTTACAGGTTTACAAAGGTTGATTTACAAACTACAAACACTGGAATTATTTGTAAACATCACTTTACAAGCTCAAAATCATTTTGACCCTAATTTTAGCCTTGGTACATATAGCTACAGAAACCACCGTTTTGTTTTTAAAAACATCTGCTCACTAACACACATCTCTCAGCATAAAGCAGACTATGTTACACCTCACCTTACCTAACAACAAATCAGACACAGCAAGTTTCCAAACAAGTATTTTAATTGTATTCAAGCCAAATATTAATCATCAAATCCACGTTGTTTTCTGATGCGTTCGATATGACGACAAGTTAAATGTAATAAACAGAATACTGATATTAATATTAATGATTTTAACTCATCTTAAACGTTAGACTATGATCTGTGTGGAAATGCAACTTCACAAAATACAAACTGTTTTTAACAGAAATTAACAATCATTTTAACTCATTTTGTAGTTCAAGTCAACCTTTTTAAACCTGTCAAATGAATCTGCATGAGAAATTCAAGTTTGTGCATGTGGGGGGAAAGAAAAAAATAAATGTTCGGCAACAAGATTTGTATTTGTTCAAGAAGAATATGAATCAAAACCAATGCTCAGTGGTGAGGTTAAACAAAGACAGGGAAAGAAGAAATGCTTTTGTGGATGTCTGTGCAGACACTGTGAATCTCAGCATGTAACGCTCCCAGTGTGCGACACTTCTTGTATCAGAACACAGATGTTGACAAAAACCATTTCTTCCTTTTACATGTTTGTGTTTAACTTCACCACTGATCATTTGTTCATAATTTACATTCACCCAGCTGGGGGAAAATGGAAGCAACGTAAAACCAGGTGTTATTGGTAAATCAAATTTACTGATTTAATTTATTGTGTAACCAGGAGGGTAAATAATTAAACAAAAATAAGAACAAGGCAAGAGGATAACTGAAGTAGGGGAACAGGAGCCAACAAAGATCCTAACTATGCGATTCTAACCAACCCAAAAACACAAGCAGCAGCACCCCTGTTCCTAATGTGTCCAACAGTCTTTTTCTAAGGGTCTGATGCACAAGCAGAAATTTAAACCTCGCCCGGTCCCCAACAATCAACACCAGCATCTCAAACCAAATCACAAATTACACACAAATGTTCACAAAGGAGGTACAGAGGCGAGCTGCCTGTCATGTCAGCTGCAACTAATGATGTCGATGTCGATTAAATTCACCTTTTTATTGGGCTTTGACTGAACACCTCCACGGGCTAACCCAGGTTGACACAGGTTATCAGCCCAGCGGGGCCAGGTACCGTTAGCATAGCAATCGCTAAGTTATCAGCTAACGCTAGCACTAGCTCGCTAGCTTGGTTAGCAAGGTGCATCTTCACCTGAACTGTGATATTAACAGGGATGCTAATTTTGGCTAGCAAAGAAACAGGCTTAAAACAAAATGTACTTACCGGAAAAAAGTGAACCGCCGACTCCTCTGAGTGTCTTTGAGAACAACTGAACACAGAACAAGACATTTACAGGTAAACAACATGTAGGAGCTAACTTTGATCAACTGAATGAGTCACCTAAGAGAAGTTAGGTGAATTTATATCCTGCAAAAATATCAGGTAAGAAAACATTTACTCTATTGTTTTTGTGACGTTATTTGTGTTCATGTCGTTTATTTCGGATTAAAAATAGACGGATAAACAAATGTCATTACGTATGTATGTTTACACTGCGTCATTAACGTGTGTTAAAGTGAAAAGCTAACCGCGATTAGCGCGCTAGCCATAACAGCATTTCAATGTAGAAGAAGCTAATTTTACTGTGTTTTGCTAGTATGTGTTAATGTTGTCAGCTGGTTTAAAGCTTAAACAAACTGATGAGAGGTAAATGAGTAAAGTGACTGAGAAAACTGTCTTGTACACACTTCTATTTTTAGACAGAGAGGGCTCGGAAACACATTGAGGAGCAGAAGTTTAAACTCTATCGATTACAGAAACTCCAGACTGGCGTTGAGACACTGACGTCAGCACGTAAACGGTCACTCACTGCTGGTAATGAAAGGTAATGTCATTCCAGTCAGGCTCTTTGCAGCCTGTGCATACAGCTGATAATAAATTAATGTACACTCAGTTGACAATTTATTAGGAACATCTTGCTAAAACTGATAAAGTCTAATACAACAGCCCTAAAAAAATATATACCTATAAATCGTCCTTCATGAAGATTATACTGTTTATACAGAGGTGTTTCTGTTATTTAGCCTCTTTGTTGATATAAATGGGTTGGACAAAATAATAGAAACATATAAACTTATATAACTGCTTGTAATACCAAGCAATACACCATGAATGAATGAATCCAAGTTTATGTTAAGTTCTATGTGCTTCTATACAGTACATAATATATACAGTTCATCATACTATTTGCCTTTTTTTAAATCCTAATAAGTAACATACATTATGTTTGATCATAATGATAATGATAATAATTTAGGAGAAATCTGTAAAATAACTGTTTTTCTCAGTAGAAATATTAATGAAACTTTCTGTAAATTTATTGTTCATACACTTTATTTGAAGTAGGATATTTTACTTTAATTTTACAGTTTTTGTTTGGCAGCCACTGCTGCCAGTCATTTGACCATTTTTTTTACAATTTCTTTTTTAAAGTGCGGATATAATTTCTAGTTCAGCTTTCTCTATTTGTATATTCGTCTCCTCCATCTTATTTCAACATTTCAATCCTGTTTGCTCGGTGTAAGTCCAGTCGGAGATTATTTTGACTCTTCGACCACGTCCCGAATTAAACTCTGCAGGGTGTAAGTGATTAAACTGCCAACAAACAAAGAAACAAACAAAAACACATTCACAAGCTCCGTTTGGGTGATCAGGGTAAAAAAGGAAGTGGGAAAAAGGCAGATAAAAAACCAGGCAGGAAGAGTGAAGGCTGGAAGCAACAGCTGGGACACAGTAAGCAATCAGGACCTGTGTCTCTACTGGGAGCTGACGAGGGGACAGGGGACAGGTGAGCAGGTGGGGGAGGGGAACCAGGGAAAGGTGAGGGGTAACGACAGGGCAGAGAAAGACTAACATGACTGAACTGTGAGACATTGAGACGGTGGATGGACTGAACGACATCAGCGTCCTTTAAAACCACGTCCTGATGTCAGTGTTCACGGAGAGAACCAGATGGTTGTAACGGACCTGATTGGGTTCTGGCAGCGGGACCTTCGTTGCCCTCTCAACATGTTCCTTGTGTTTCTCTTCTGTCGACCGTTAATCAAACTGTGACTGATTGAGACTCTTGACTCAGTCCGTCTCACAGCTGCTTCTGCTGCATCCACTTTCACTGCCAGGGTTTTGCTGGAGTGCGATGATGAATCTGTGGAGTTCCCCCTTAAAGTCCTGAGGCCGGTCGCACAAAACACCTCAAGTTTTCTACTAAACTACAGCACTTAAGGTTTAATTTCTCCTTAGCTGAGGGAGTTACCTGTCTAGCATCAGGACACTGAACAGATTCTGTTGTTGACAGACAAACAGCAGCTTTTATTGGTCGCTTGTAAAATTCCTAAAAAGTGTTTTTCCCTCTTGAAATTTTATATTTTTAATTCTCATAATATAACGACTTCTTTCATGAAATATTATGTTTTTATTCTCAATATTTCAGATTTGTCTTTTTTCCTCAATGTGGCCCTTTATACTCCGTTATAGTTACTTAAGGGTGTTGCACCGAATCTCTTAAAAGGTTAAAAAGTTAAGGCATTTGCAGCAGAGAAAGATTTTACAGCTGTTAAAATCTACTGCATCATTTATCACCTTGAACTCAAACATGTTAAGATAGGGGTGTTTTTGTTTTTAACTCAGGCTTTAAGGAAAATCTTAACTTAAAGAAGTTTTATTTGAGGAAGTCTTTGTCTCTTGTGATTAGTTTTAGATTAATTAGATGAATAAAGATAAAAAGGATCAGCTGAGAAGCTCATTGGTGGAGGAGAAACCTAGGAACCAATCAGAATCAGAAGGAGGAAACTTCATTCTTGATTTCTTCAGCTGAAGGTTTGCAGGATCCCAGCAGGTTAATCAGGCCGTGACTACCAGTCTACTCTCCACGTACACTTCACTTCTGTGCACTGTTGTTATTTTTCAACGGGGTCAAGTGAAATGTAAAGTGAGCTCATCCTGAGTCATGTTCACCTTCATCAAACATCTCGTGATCACAGTGGGAGCAGAGCGGGGTTACATGAGGCTGCTGTTTGAAGCCGCTCCAGGTTGGTTGGTTTTCAGGCCTCTGGACTGTCAGACGCAGCGCCGCTCCTTCGTTTGACGATAACTGGACTCCTCCTCCGTCCTGACCCGGATCCAGACAGCTTTCATCTGAGATCTCGCTCTGATGAAACGCACTGTCAGCTCCCATTGACGCCACGATGAGGCCGTGAGCCGGACTCACAGAGGAGGCTTTATTCGTGGAGGGGACGCTCACTGAAAACTGGAGGCAGGACTTTGAACTTTCTGCCCGTCGTATCTGTTACAACAGTCCGGCTCACAGGCTCGGAGCAGCGAGGAGCTTTGACAGGAGAAAAAAAAGAGGAAAAAAGCCTCGGCCGTGGCGCCAGGATGGTTGGGAATCAGGAAGACGAGGAAAGCTGGGACGAAGAAGGAGGGAGGAGAGACTTCAGGATGATGGAAGTCAAGATTTAACTGCACAGTTAGTGCTTCAGTTTAAAGTGGGAGAGAGAGGAGACGGACGAACCAGTAGGGAAGGTGACGCATCAACGAACAGTTTGTGTCATGTGACCAAAGTGACGGTGACAGATTCATTTCGTCTTTGCTTGTTCAGTTTATTGCTCCTGGGTTTCCTCCTCTGCAGCCGGCTCGAAATCACCGGCTCCCACACATGAGGAGACGACACTGGCCCAGCACACAGGAGTCGGGCCGACTGTGGCTGAGTGTCGGCACCGAACCATGAGCCAGCTCTGGTCCTCATACGGCCCGTAATGGTCCGTAAAACGCAAAGGCACGATTGGCTCGTTTATTACCTGGATACAGATCTGGTTTTAAAACCAGGTGTAAACCAGGTGCGTCGGAGACAGGTGAGTAGAATCCAGAACTCCTGACAGGAAACCACAGAACCCTGTCCAGGTCTTTGTGAAGACGATGAATCGTCGTCACACCTTCATCAGGTAAAACTTCATAAAGACAAACTGTTTAAAGGCCTCAGGCGCTCACCTGAGAGAAAAACCAGCCAATCAGAGGACAGCAGCGACACCCACCTGTCTGCACATGGATGTGGGTCAATGAGCTGCTCAGACATCACTCAGAAAAGCTGTAAACACAGAGTCAATGGAGTGATATAATAGAAAGTAGGCTGACGTACAGTCGGCTCCTCTCCACTCACACTGTGTTACTGTGGCGTCTACAGGACGAGCTCCTCTCTGCACAGTGCAGTTAATTAATCAGCTGGTTGCTCTGCAGACTCTCCTCTGCCTCTCTCAGACTGAAGCTTCTTCTTCTTTGGTGGCCTGGAAACCTCGGTGTTGTTGTTCAGGTCTGCCGGACGCTCGCTCACACTTCAAACACTGTCCGGTTGTTTTTGGAGCGACTTCAGCTGGACGTGTCCCCGCTCCGTTAGCATCCGCGCCGCTACGAGTTAATCAACGCAGCCTCGTTACACAGAGAGAGGATGTTGGTTTAAAGACACAAATGTCAACAGATGGTTAAGTGCAGCTCGTTAATCCCATTAACATGCGTGAAAGTGTGTGTTTGTTCAGCTAATTGGGCTGAATTATTCAATTTGTGCGTTTTGGAAACGGTGTTTGGAGAGCTAATTTCTGCAGGACATTTTCCACAAAGAGAAGAAAGACAGAGCTGCTGTCTGACGCCGGAGTTTAACTAAATAAACCAGATCATGGAGACAGAAAAGGAAACTCAATGTGGTCCAACTGGGTGTCTGAGAGAGGCACAAACAGACGCTCATTTAATCAGAGGATTAACCAAACAACCTGAAGAAGTCTGCAGGAAAACATCCTGATGCTGCGAGGAGGGACCAAGAGTTCTGATGAACGTGACTGAAAAACACTTTGTTGTCAGGGCAACGCAGAGCTGATGGAGGTCTAGGAAACCACAACCACACACTGGTCTTCTTTGTTGGGGTGTTTGAATTGGGACCCAAGTGTTGTTGTTGTTGTTGTTGTTGTTGTTGTTGGGATGAACTGAACTGAACAGCCACCATGTTCATCAGCAGGAACCACACACTGTAAATAAAGATGGCCGTAACCTCTGTGACGTCACCCACAGGTTTCTGAAGCTCAGAGTGAGCTGCTCCACCGTCACCATCTTGGCGGTGCCTGACTCCGCCCCCTAACTCCCAGGCTAATCCAAAAATGGGCAAAAAGGTGGAGCTGAGACTTCAGTGAATGTCGGTTTGTTTGACTGACTCACTGTTGGAGCCAGACTCTAGTGGCCATTAGAGGAACTGCAGCCTCTGAGGTCGATGCTTGACATGAACTAAAAACTTCTGTTGTGAGTTTTAATCATTTTTGGACAAAAAGCTGCAGCTACAGTCAGTTTATCATTGTTGTGTAGTTGTTGTGTTGTTGTGTAGTTGTTGTGTTGTTGTTGTTGTTGTTGTGTTGTTGTGTAGTTGTTGTGTAGATGTTGTGCAGATTGTGCGTCTCCTTCTTCCACTCTAAGCAACAGACACAAACAGGCCGATCAACAGATCAGAGAGGAAGAAGAAGAGGATGATTTCCAGCAGAGAGCTGACGGTCGGCCCGACGTCGGCCCACCACACCCACAGTGACATAATGACAGTGACAGCAGGTTGACGCTGAGCAGCTTCACAGTGAAGTCACAGTCACTGAAACTACAGACTGTGTTTGTGTCTGTTTCTGAATCATCTCTGAACTCCTCCCTGAAACATCACTCCTTCATTTCCTTATTTCCTTCCTTCCTTTCCTTTAATTGTTTCCTTCTCTCCTTCCCACCGCCATCCTTCACTCTGAACACTTGTTTCATTTTACTTAAAAAAGCTGACGGAATAATTTAAATAAAAGTTTCCATCACTGTTATAAACAGAAGTGAACTGAACATCTTTAATAATAAAAACTTCCCAATAAAAGGAAGAACGCTGCTGATGAGTGTCGGTCAGACTCTCAGACTGTTTCCTGTCAGGTGGGAATCTTCAACCTCGCAGCCAAAATCCTGTGTCGTCTGCCGTCGCCTCTTCCAGAGCTTTCAGTCGCTCTCCCCCTCTTCATCTGACACCCGGAGACGCCGCTGACTCCTGAGCTCAAAACCACAAATACCAGCTGCACATCCTCAGAGATGCTCCTGTTACTGGAGCACTGGCAGCTCCCAGTACAGACAGCCCAGTGCTTCCAGTCCAGCAGAGACCACAGTCTGCTCTGGTCTCTGGTCTGGTCTCTGGTCTCTGGTCTCTGGTCTCTGGTCCAGTCCGGTCTGGTCTCAGACTGAGAGGAAGTCCACAGCAGTGACAGAAGAAGATTTGTCAGTGTAAAATACTCAGTTACACTTTATATTTTCCAGGTAATTTCCTGGAAACTTTCCTCATTATTTCCTAAACTGAGCTGATCTTTAAACCTCCAGAAGAAACGAAAACTTCCTGCATTTCACTTTTAATTCAGACCAAACTTCCTCAGCCTTTCTTCAAATATCCTGGTAGTTCACACCTGAATTATTTTTAGGAAACTATGAGGAAAGTTTCCAGGAAATCAGCTGGAAAATACAAAACAAAACTCCTGCAGGTTTTAATATTTAAGTAAAAGTAAAGGAAAGTGTTGAAAGTGCATCAGTTCCACTTCCTGTGACTTCGTCGGATCAGAAAACGACCACGAGGCGAAACAGCTGTGCGTCATTTTCTCTCTCCTTCAGTCCCATCATGTTTGTCTGTTGGTGTTTGAGTCGCTCTTTGGTTTCCTCTTCACCTGCACAGGTGTTCCAGCTTCTGTCTGATGAGCCTCAGGATGAAGCCGGTCTCTGCTGGACCTGAACCAGGACTCTGGACTCTGGACTAAAGAGGAAGAGGGAAGAATCTTCACCTCCTGAATAAAAGAGAAACAACTTCAAGAAATGTTTTAAAAGAAGAGAGATCAGAAAATACAGAAGCTCCGAGACACAGTTTGTTTTTATAATTCTCCTTTTGGCCACAAGAGCCAATTAAATCTTTTGTTTGTTTGTTTGTTTGTTTGTTTGTTTGTTTGTTTGTCAGGATTTTTTTATGTTTGTTGCTGTAACAAAAATGTTCAGCCACAAAACAGAAACATGAGAAAAGTGAAGTTCAGATTAACCTCCAGAGTCCAACAAGTAAAAAACTTGTTTCAACAAACTGGTGTTTTTTTGGAATCCACTTTGTAGTTTTGTAGTTTTGATCAGTTTAATTTAATAAATATTTTTTCAGCCTATTAATGACCAACATAGAAAAACTTAGAATTTTATTTTTTTCACTAAAATAAAAACTGAAGTATTTTATAAAAATATTAATATGAACATTAAATTTGCAAAATGACAAAATGACACGACTTGAATTAAAAGAAAAAGAAAGACTTTAAAGTGTCTTTAGTAAACACAGTAAATAAACTGAAAAACACGTTTTTATTCAAGTCAGTTACTGATGAGAATTTATCTGAAGTTCATTGGTTAAAATCGCGGCTCGTCCCTTTAAAGCTGCGACTGTGAGAATCTGCGTTCAGCCAAAATAAAGCTGAAGCTTCATCATTAACGTCAGGGGGTTTTGTTTTTCTGGTCTCGGTCCGTGTGCAGGTCCAGAACCTCGACATGGACTCGATGAAAAGGTGTGAAGCTGTTTGTCTCAGAGTCCGGTCTGGACCTGCAGACGCCTCTGGTTCCTGTCTCCGCTCAATGGAGACTGTGTTCCCCTGGAAATAAAGGATGAGAGGTCAGAGACTGTCCACCCTGCACTCCATCATCCTCCAGCTCTCAGAAACCAGATCCACCCAAAACCTGAAAACCTGAAAACCTGAAAACCTGCAGCTCTGTGCTTTTATACTCAAAGTCTGTGGAAGCAGAGCTGGATGAAAAATAGGTTTTCCAATCAATCACAGCTGTTATTTAATGATCAGATATTGATTCTTCGAGTTGGAGCAGAAACAGTTCGTCCTGTTGAGCTGATGAAAAACAGAACTTTAGTTTTTCTCTTTATTTTGGTTCAAACTTTCATTTAAACAGAGAAACTGACTGAACATGAACAGGAGAAAAATCCCTTTAAAAACATTTCACCAAAACAATTCATAATAATAATAATAATAATAATAATAATAGTAATAATAATGATCTTTATCTTTAGAAAACTTTTCAAAAACTATGATATAATGTGTTTGACGGAGACGGCTAAAATAAAAGAATAAAATAAAAAACGGATAAAACGGTTAAAACAATCAGGAGAATATAGAAGAGAAATAAAACCAAAAGCAGAGATCCCCCCCCCCCCCCCCCCCAGGTGCAGTCAGGGTGAGCGATGAACATCTCGGCAGCAGGAAACGAACCATTCATCGTGTGGGACACATGCAGCGGCGGCAGAGGGAGGATCAGCTGCAGGTGTTTCGACTGAAGGAGCTTTGTGACGTGGAAACAACGAGTCAGTTTATCACAGGAAACTTCACGTTTATTATAGAGACAGACGAGCAGCTGATTCAACTGTTTGATCTGAGGACGAGTCACAATCATCAAACATCTCGATTATTGAGTTTGTTCAGTGAAAACGATGAAACTTTCATCTTAAACCTCAGTTCAGACTCGTGTCTGAACCTGCACCAGCTGTTTCCACAGACCAGATGAAGGTGAGTTAATCAGAGATCACCTGACCCACCTGACCCACCTGCAGACAGTTAAACCTCAGGGGACAGAGGGACAGGAAGGAAAGGGATTGAGACTCATTTCAGACAAATGAAGTTCAGATTAATCAACAGCTGGAACAAATGATGTCTTTTGGAACTGTCGTATTAATTTTTCATATTTTTTCAGCCTCGTCATGAACCAGCTCAGACTTCACAACAAAACAAGGGAGACGAGAGAAATAATTAAGGAGGACATGTCGTCAGGAGTCCACAGAGTCCCGGCGTCCCGGCCCCCGAGTCCGGGAGTCCGAGCGCCTCCCTCACAATCAAAACAAGGAAGAGGAGCTTTCAGCGCTCGGCTCCACACCCCGAGAGAGAAACCCGAGCCAGGGTGGATCACACACACAGCGTCCTGCTGGAGCCTGGAGGACGGGTGGAGGACGGCTGGAGGACGGCTGGAGGACGGCTGGAGGACGGCTGGAGGAACGAGCAGAGTTTAATACAAGTCACTGGATTTAATCTCAAGTTTTTTTCTTTTTTCTCCAGAAAGAACAAAAATAGAAGAAGAATGAAATAATCTGAAGCTTCATGTTTCACTTCCTGGTTTCCCTCAGTAACGCCGTCACCTGGTAATTAGTGGAAGTGTATCTAGGTCACACAGCCCCCCCCCCATCACACATCTTATTAAGACCTTCAACATATGAAGGAGCAGAGAGGAAATATTCAATGAGGAAATGATAAAATAAACCTCTTCAATTCTGATTAGTTAATAATCTGTGAACGAATCCTCAAATTAATATAAAGAAAAAATGATGTGATTTTAGTGAAATACAAATAGTTTCTTGGATGATTTCATGTTTTAATGACAGACCACTTCCTGTTCTCAGGTATTTCAAAATAAAGTACGAGTGTTCAGATGAATAACTCATACATCGGAGGAGGAGGAGGAGGAAGGGGGGGGGGCTGTGTGGAGAAGAGTTACGACGGGTGGAGGAGGGGTCTGGACAGATTGATTACAGTCTGAAGAGTTTTTGTTTCTGGACAGTCTGAGCTCCGGCTGTTGGGGGGGGGGGGTGATGGTGAGGAGAGATATGAGCTGATGAAGGCTTGTTCCTCAGTTAATAATAGAAGCGGTATCAGACATCACAGATGAGCTCGTTAGGACATGAGGGTAAATTTAGACTCAGGGCTGCAGTTGTTTGGGGAGGGACAGTCTGTCGGTGGTCGGCACTAATGGACCCCTCCCTCCATGAATCTTATCTCAGTCAGTTTCTCTGTTTAGTTTCTAGTGAAAACTCATTGACCCTCATCAACAGACACACGACGTGAGGAAAAGGCTGATTCTGTCTGAAGAACATTGTGACACAAAAACAAAAACCTCATCACAAAGTTCACTGAGGGATTGATTCTGTAACTTTCAGCTCTTTTATTTTTAGGCCTCGATCGAACGTCTGAGCTCAAAGTGTTTTTCAGTTTTGTAACAAAAAAAAAAAAGAAACATACAAAATAATGAAAAATAAAAAGTAATTATCATGAAAGAAACGGAGATCAGCCTGATGGAGGTTCTACTTCAATGTAAATAAACAGGTTGTGAACTTTTTCTGTGTCAAACCAGATCAGGATCTTTCTCTAACAACTGAACATGTCACTGATCTGATTTATTGATCCCCAGGGAGAAATTAGTTACAGTTTCTCCTCAGCAAAGAAAAGAGAATATGATCTAAGTTATAAAGATAAAGATAAAAAAAATAAAGATAAATATACACACATACATACTAAAGATACGTCCTCATAGTAAAAGAAAAACAAGATATGTTCAGTATCAATGTGTCTGACATATATAAATACATATATAAATTAACAACATAATTGAATCTGGTCACAGTGAGGTTTCCTAGCAACCATCTTTGCCGGTGTGAATAAACATAGGAACGTTAGACGTTCGTATTTGGGTTGATGTAGGTTGTGACGTCATGTGACCAAAATTCAACATCATATATTCAGCGACATAAAATACAGACATTGTAGTTTTGAGCAACATCTGCTAAATGTCACACAACCTGATTTTCATTTCCAACCAAAATTTAAAAGAGCTGCCTGTAAGTTTTGTTATTGCTACATAGCTAACGTTAGCATTGACAGCTGTTTACTTACCGGTCGAGAAGAAACTTTATGAGTTCAGCATCTAACTTCGTTCTCTTACTCGCACAAGAACCACCAATGTTAACTCTTGTCTCTATCACGTCTTCTCTTCTACTGAAGTTAGCATGCTAACCAGCTAGCCCCGCCCCAGTTAGCCTGTCTTGTCACTTTCCGATACCGAGTCACTGCAGCGTCCAGTCTGAAGAAGTAGCTGCTCAGAGGACGAATTATAACCTCTTGACTTTTTAATGCAACGATGACTGAAACTGTTGGTTAAGATTGTTGAGTAAATAGCTGCTAGTGCTAATGTTAGCTATGTAGTGAAAGCAAAACTTACAAAAGGGTCCTTTAACCTCTGTCCAAAATTAGAGTTGTTAGAGCCCAACGTTGGTGCTGCTGGGAAAGAAGATTTTTCGTAGTAAAACTATTATTTATCAACTAAAAACATCATATTAATGAGAAACTCTCATTCGTAAAACACATTTAATTCATTAATTAAAGACAAATTGTAAAGTTGAGTTGTTTCATACATGCTGATGAGAATCTCTTGACCCAGCTGAAAGCTCCAGAACTGCTACTAAATGGACCTGGGGGTGAGACCGTGTCGTTAAAATCCAGACTGAACCTGGCAGCAGAAACTCTCAGTAAATAATGACTTCATCTCGTGACCTTTGACCTCTCCTGTGTGTAGCTGTGGGTACGTGCCTCTCACAGTGTTTCCAGCTGGGCGTGTGATCTCAGCTGTCATCAGACTCCTCGCCATGACAACAAGCAGCTCGAGTATAAATAGACTCCTTATCACCTCATCAACCAATCAAATCAGACTGTTTACCATGATGTCATCCTCACAGAGGGGTATTAATAAAGTTATTTAAACCTGGGCTGTGTAAACATCCTGCTGACTGACTCTGCGTCTGCACTCACCTGCTAAATGACCGCCTTACATAACTTCTTCCAGTCTGACATCATCGCCCTCAGCGTCTGCAGGTGAACCTGGACAGGCGGTAACAGGCGGTGACATCACACCGCTCACACTCGACCACCTGCGGAGCTAAATAGAAAGCGCAGAAACAAGCAGGCGGTAAAAGATTCATGACGCTGTGTTTCACAGTTTGAAGTCGTTCGTGTTTCAGTGTCACAGCGAGGAAACGAGGAAGTTCATGGAAAATCATGAATCCAGAGAATTCATGATGCAACGAAACAACTCAACAAACTCCAAACAAGCTGCTACAGTCAACAGTCAACAACCACACGAGACAAGTAACGAGTATTTCTCTAAAGTTCATTCTGCGTCAGTTCAGCCTGAGCATCACCTCCATCACCTCCATCACCTCCATCACCTCCATCATCTCCATCACCTCCATCACCTCCATCCCCTCCATCATCTCCTGCTGAATCCAGACTCAGAACATCAGTGAGTGGATGAAGCTAGAAAATAAAACAGGATCTCATGATGTCACAATTTTATTTTCAAGATAAGATCTTTTTATTTTTAAATGTACACGCAGTGGCGTGGCGACTTGAGGGTCAGCGTCTTGTCTAAGGAGAGCGGCACGTGGGCGGGAGGAGTCAGGGATCAAACCGCCAACCCAACGATCAGTGGACAACCACCGCTAGCACCTGAGCCACGGCCAGATGACACACAGCAGCTTCAGGACATGAGCGTCGAGGTGGACGGATGAACTGAGGCGTACGAATGCCGAGGGAGTTCACCTGTCGTTCCTGCACAGCAGCATCAGAGATCCACAGACCGTTCATGTTAATCAGTCTGCTGCTGTTGAAACTGTGAAGAGAGAGATGGTTTTGAGTCGCTCTTTGTTTTCCTCTTACCATGCAGCAAGGTGTTCCAGCTTCTGTCTGATGAGCCTCAGGATGAGCCGGTCTCTGCTGACCTGAACCGGACTCTGGACTCTGGAACTAAGAGGAAGAGGAAGAATCTTTCACCTCCTGAATAAAAAGAAACAACATTTCAAGAAAATGTTTAAGAGAAGGAGAGATCAGAAAATACAGAAGCTCCTGGAGACACAGTTTGTGGTTTTTATAATCCCATTTTGGCCACAAGAGCCATTAAACTTTTGTTTGTTTGTTTGTTTGTGTTGTTTGTTGTTTGTTTTGTCAGGGATTTTTTTATGTTTGTTGCTGTAACAAAAATGTTCAGCACAAAACAGAAACATGAGAAACGTGAAGTTCAGATTAACCTCCAGAGTCAACAAGTAAAAAAACTTTTGTTTCAACAAACCTGGTGTTTTTTTTGGCAATCCACTTTGTAAGTTTTGTAGTTTTTGATCAGTTTTAATTTAATAAATATTTTTTCAGCCCTATTAATGACTCAACACTAGAAAATTTAAATTTTTATTTTTTTCACTAAAATAAAAACTGAAGTATTTTATAAAAATATTAATATGAACATTAAATTTGCAAAATGACAAAATGACACGACTTGAATTAAAAGAAAAAGAAAGACTTTAAAGTGTCTTTAGTAAACACAGTAAATAAACTGAAAAACACGTTTTTATTCAAGTCAGTTACTGATGAGAATTTATCTGAAGTTCATTGGTTAAAATCGCGGCTCGTCCTTTAAAGCTGCGACTGTGAGAATCTGCGTTCAGCCCCAAATAAGCTGAAGCTTCATCATTAACGTCAGGGTGGTTTGTTTTTCTGGTCTCGGTCCTGTGTGCAGGTCCAGAACCTCGACATGGACTCGATGAAAAGGTGTGAAGCTGTTTGTCTCAGAGTCCGGTCTGGACCTGCAGACGCCTTCTGGTTCTGTCTCCGCTCAATGGAGACTGTGTTCCCCTGGAAATAAAGGATGAGAGGTCAGAGACTGTCCACCCTGCACTCCATCATCCTCCAGCTCTCAGAAAACCAGATCACCCAAACACTGAAAAACCTGAAACCTGAAAACCTGCAGCTCTGTGCTTTTATACTCAAAGTCTGTGGAAGCAGAGCTGATGAAAAATAGGTTTTCCATCAATCACAGCTGTTATTTAATGATCAGATATTGATTCTTCGAGTTGGAGCAGAAACAGTTCGTCCTGTTGAGCTGATGAAAAACAGAACTTTAGTTTTTCTCTTTATTTTTGGTTCAAACTTTCATTTAAACAGAGAAACTGACTGAACATGAACAGGAGAAAAAATCCTTTAAAAACATTTCACCAAAACAATTCATATAAATAATAATAATAATAATAAATAGTAATAATAATGATCTTTATCTTTAGAAAACTTTTCAAAAACTATGATATAATGTGTTTGACGGAGACGGCTAAATAAAAGAATAAAATAAAAAACATAAAACGGTTAAACAATCAGGAGAATATAAAGAAGAGAATAAACCAAAAGCAGAGATCCCCCCCCCCCCCCCCCCAGGTGCAGTCAGGTGAGGCGATGAACATCTCGGCAGCAGGAAACGAACCATTCATCGTGTGGGACACATGCAGCGGCGCAGAGGGAGGATCAGCTGCAGGTGTTTCGACTGAAGGAGCTTTGTGACGTGGAAAACAACGAGTCAGTTTATCACAGGAAACTTCACGTTTATTATAGAGACAGCGAGCAGCTGATTCAACTGTTTGATCTGAGGACGAGTCACAATCATCAAACATCTCGATTATTGAGTTTGTTCAGTGAAAAACGATGAAACTTTCATCTTAAACCTCAGTTCAGACTCGTGTCTGAACCTGCAGCAGCTGTTTCCACCGAACAGATGAAGGTGAGTTAATCAGAGATCACCTGACCACCTGACCCACCTGCAGACAGTTAAACCTCAGGGGACAGAGGGACAGGAAGGAAAGGGATTGAGACTCATTTCAGACAAATGAAGTTCAGATTACATCAACAGCTGGAACAATGAAGTGTCTTTTGGAAACTGTCGTATTAATCTTTTCATATTTTTTCAGCCTCGTCATGAACAGCTCAGACTTCACAACAAAACAGGGAGACGAGAGAAATAATTAAGGAGGACATGTCGTCAGAAGTCCAAAGAGTCCGGCGTCGCCGGCGCCCCGAGTCCGGGGAGTCGCGAGCGCCTCTCCTCACAATCAAACAAGGAAGAGGAGCTTTCAGCGCTCGGCTCCACACCCGAGAGAGAAACCCGAGCCAGGGTGGATCACACACACAGCGTCCTGCTGGAGCCTGGAGGACGGGTGGAGGACGGCTGGAGGACGGTGGAGGACGCTTGAGGACGGCTGGAGGACGGCTGGAGGAACGAGCAGAGTTTAATACAAGTCACTGGGATTTAATCTCAAGTTTTTTTTCTTTTTTCTTCCAGAAAGAACAAAAATAGAAGAAGAATGAAATAATCTGAAGCTTCATGTTTCACTTCCTGGTTTCCCTCAGTAACGCCGTCACCTGGTAATTAGTGGAAGTGTATCTAGGTCACACAGCCCCCCCCGTCACACATCTTATTAAAACCTTCAACATATGAAGGAGCAGAGAGGAAATATTCAATGAGGAAATGATAAAATAAACCTCTTCAATTCTGATTAGTTAATAATCTGTGAACGAATCCTCAAATTAATATAAAGAAAAAATGATGTGATTTTAGTGAAATACAAATAGTTTCTTGGATGATTTCATGTTTTAATGACAGACCACTTCCTGTTCTCAGTATTTCAAAATAAAGTACGAGTGTTCAGATGAATAACTCATACATCGGAGGAGGAGGAGGAGGAGGGGGGGGGCTGTGTGGGAGAAGAGTTACGACGGGTGGAGGAGGGGTCTGGACAGATTGATTACAGTCTGTAAGAGTTTTTGTTTCTGGACAGTCTGAGCTCCGGCTGTTGGGGGGGGGGAGGGGGGTGATGGTGAGGAGAGATATGAGCTGATGAAGGCTTGTTCCTCAGTTAATAATAGAAGCGGTATCAGACTCACAGATGAGCTCGTTAGACATGAGGGTAAATTTAGACTCAGGGCTGCAGTTGTTTGGGGAGGGACAGTCTGTCGGTGGTCGGCACTAATGGACCCCTCCCTCCATGAATCTATCTCAGTATTTTTCTCTGTTTTAGTTTCTAGTGAAACTCAATTGACCTCATCAACAGACACACGACGTGAGGAAAAGGCTGATTCTGTCTGAAGAACATTGTGACACAAAACAAAAACCTCATCACAAAGTTCACTGAGGGATTGATTCTGTAACTTTCAGCTCTTTTATTTTTAGGCCTCGATCGAACGTCTGGAGCTCAAAGTGTTTTTCAGTTTGTAACATAAAAAAAAAAAAGAAACATACAAAATAATGAAAAATAAAAAGTAATTATCATGAAAGAAACGGAGATCAGTGATGGAGGTTCTACTTCAATGTAAATAAACAGGTTGTGAACTTTTTTCTGTGTCAAACCAGATCAGGATCTTTCTCTAACAACTGAACATGTCACTGATCTGATTTATTGATCCCCAGGGAGAAATTAGTTACAGTTTCTCCTCAGCAAAGAAAAGAGAAATGATCTAAGTTATAAAAGATAAAGATAAAAAAAATAAAGATAAATATACACACATACATACTAAAGATACGTCCTCATAGTAAAAGAAAACAAGATATGTTCAGTATCAATGTGTCTGACATATATAAATACATATAAAATTAACAACATAATTGAATCTGGTCACAGTGGAGGTTTCCTAGCAACCATCTTTGCCGGTGTGAATAAACATAGGAACGTTAGACGTTCGTATTTGGGTTTGATTGTAGGTTGTGACGTCATGTGACCAAAATTCAACATCATATATTCAGCGACATAAAATACAGACATTGTAGTTTTGAGCAACATCTGCTAAATAGTCACACAACCTGATTTTCATTTCCAACAAAATTTAAAAAGAGCTGCCTGTAAGTTTTTGTTATTGCTACATAGCTAACGTTAGCATTGACAGCTGTTTACTTACCGGTCGAGAAGCAACTTTAGAGTTCAGCATCTACATTTCGTTCTCTTACTCGCACAAGAACACCAATGTTAACTCTTGTCTCTATCACGTCTTCTCTTCTACTGAAGTTAGCATGCTAACCAGCTAGCCCCGCCCCAGTTAGCCTGTCTGTCACTTTCCGATACCGACGAGTCACTGCAAGCGTCCAGTCTTGAAGAAGTAGCTGCTCAGAGGACGATTATAACCTCTTGACTTTTTAATGCAACGATGACTGAAACTGTTGGTTAAGATTGTTGAGTAAATAGCTGCTAGTGCGAATGTTAGCTATGTAGTGATAGCAAAACTTACCAAAGGGGTCCTTTAACCTCTGTCAAAATTAGAGTGTGTTAGAGCCCAACGTTGGTGCTGCTGGGAAGAAGATTTTTCGTAGTAAAAATATTATTTATACAACTAAAAACATCATATTAATGAGAAACTCTCATTCGTAAAACACATTTAATTCATTAATTAAAGACAGAATTGTAAAGTTGAGTTGTTTCATACATGCTGATGAGAATCTCTTTGACCCAGCTGAAAGCTTCCAGAACGTGTCTAAATGGACCTGGGGGTGAGACCGTGTCGTTAAATCCAGACTGAACCTGGCAGCAGAAACTCTCAGTAAATAATGACTCTATCTCGTGACTTTGACCTCTCCTGTGTGTAGCTGTGGGGTACGTGCCTCTCACAGTGTTTCCAGCTGGGCGTGTGATCTCAGCTGTCATCAGACTCCAGCCATGACAACAAGCAGCTCGAGTATAAATAGACTCCTTATCACCTCATCAACCAATCAAATCAGACTGTTTACCATGATGTCATCCTCACAGAGGGGTATTAATAAAGTTATTTACCTGGGCTGTGTAAACATCCTGCTGACTGACTCTGCGTCTGCACTCACCTGCTAAATGACGCGCCTTACATAACTTCTTCCAGTCTGAATCTGTCTCAGCGTCTGCAGGTGAACCTGGACAGGCCGGTAACAGGCGGTGACATCAACACCGCTCACACTCGACCACCTGCGAGCTAAATAGAAAGCGCAGAAACAAGCAGGCGGTAAAAGATTCATGACGCTGTGTTTCACAGTTTGAAGTCGTTCGTGTTTCAGTGTCACAGCGAGGAAACGAGGAAGTTCATGGAAATCATGAATCCAGAGAATTCATGATGCAACGAAACAACTCAACAAACTCCAAACAAGCTGCTACAGTCAACAGTCAACAACCACACGAGACAAGTAAGCGAGTATTTTCCTCTAAAGTTCATTCTGCGTCAGTTCAGCCTGAGCATCACCTCCATCACCTCCATCACCTCCATCACCTCACATGCTCCATCACTCCATCACTCATCACCTCCATCACCTCCATCATCTCCATCACTCCATCACCTCACATCACCGTCATCACCTCGCATCATCTCCATCATCTTCCATCACTCCATTCTCATCCCTCCATCACCTCCATCAATCTCCATCACCTCCATCACCTCCATCACTTCACCATCACTCTCCATCATCTCCATCACCTCCATCACCTTCCATCATCTCCATCACCTCCATCACCTCCATCATCTCCATCATTCCATCCACCCTCATCAACCTCCATCAACCTTCCATCACCTCCATCACCTCCATCATCTCCATCACCTCCCCATCATCCTCCATCACCTCATCACCCTCATCCTCCATCACCTCCATCACTCCATCACCTCCATCACCTCCATCACCCATCACTCCATCACCTCATCACCTCATCACTCCATCATCTCCATCACTCCATCACCTCCATCACCTCCATCACTCCATCACCTCCATCACTCATCACTCATCATCCCATCTCCATACTCTCCATCACCTCCATCATCTCCATCACCTCATCACCTCATCACCTCCATCATCTCCATCACCTCCATCACCTTCTCATCACCTCCATCACCTCCATCACCTCCATCACCTCCATCACCTCCATCATCTCCATCACCTCCCATCATCTCCCATCACCTCCATCATCTCCATCACCTCCATCACTCATCACATCCATCACTCCATCATCCATCACCTCCATCATCTTCCATCATCATCCATCCATCACCTCCATCACCTCCATCAATCTCCATCATCTCCATCACCTCCACATCATCTCCATAGCATCCTCATCACCCTCCATCACCTCCATCATCTTCCATCACCTCCATCACCTCATCACCTCATCATCACCTCCATCATTCCATCACCTCCATCCATCTCCATCACCTCACATCACCTCCATTCACCCTCCATCACCTCATCAACCTCCATCATCTCCATCATCTCATCACCTCCATCATCTCCATCACCTCCATCATCTCCATCACCTCCATCCATCTCATCACTCCATCACCGCTCCATCATCTCCATCAACCTCCATCATCTCCAATCACATCCATCACACCTCCATCCACCTCCATCACCTCCATCATCTCCCATCATCTCCATCACTCCATCACCTCCATCACCTCCATCATCTCCATACTCCATCACCTCCATCATCTCCATCACCTCATCACCTCCATCAATCTCCATCATTCCATCATCTCCATCATCTCCATCACCTCCATCATCTCCATCACCTCCATCACCTCCATCATCTCCATCACCTCATCATACTCATCACTCATCACTTCATCACCTCCATCACCTCCTCATCTCCATCTCTCCATCACCTCCTCCATCATACCTCCATCACCTCCATCATCCTCCATCACTCTCCATCACCCTCCATCACACTCCATCACCTCATCCCATCTCCAATCATCTCCATCAGCCTCCATCAATCTCCATACCTCCATCACCTCCATCACACTCCATCACACTCTCATCACCTCCATCAATCTCCATCATCTCCATCCACACTCTCCATCATCTCCATCATCCTCCATCACCTCCATCATCTCCATCACCTCCCATCACTCCATCATCTTCCATCACCTCCATCATCTCCATCACATCCATCACCTCCATCACCTCATCACCTCATCATCTCCATCATCTCCATCACCTCCATACCTCCATCACCTCATCATCTCCATCACCTCCATCACCTCCATCATCTCATCATCTCCATCATCATCTCCATCACCTCCATCACACTCCATCACCTCCATCATCTCCATTCACCA
>NW_019174491.1:715310-720792 GCF_002260705.1 Seriola dumerili | reverse complement strand
CTCCATCACCTCCATCACCTCCATCATCTCCTGCTGAATCCAGACTCAGAACATCAGTGAGTGGATGAAGCTAGAAAATAAAACAGGATCTCATGATGTCACAATTTTATTTTCAAGATAAGATCTTTTTATTTTTAAATGTACACGCAGTGGCGTGGCGACTTGAGGGTCAGCGTCTTGTCTAAGGAGAGCGGCACGTGGGCGGGAGGAGTCAGGGATCAAACCGCCAACCCAACGATCAGTGGACAACCACCGCTAGCACCTGAGCCACGGCCAGATGACACACAGCAGCTTCAGGACATGAGCGTCGAGGTGGACGGATGAACTGAGGCGTACGAATGCCGAGGGAGTTCACCTGTCGTTCCTGCACAGCAGCATCAGAGATCCACAGACCGTTCATGTTAATCAGTCTGCTGCTGTTGAAACTGTGAATCCCGAACTCTAAAAAGAGACTTTCTGCTTCCAATGTTGAATCAGTTTTTCTTCCAGATTCGGAAACGAACGCCGTGGTCGTCCAGCAGCTTCCTGTCGCTGTCGCTGCAGCTTGGCGCTCAGAGGCGTGACGTCTGCAGAGGATCCCCCCTCTCTGCTGGACCTCATGAATGAACGAGTGTTTCATGTGGAAATTGTTATTCTAACCACATACATAAGTGTTTCAGGGCTGTTATGGAAAAGTAATTGGCGCAATTACAGAGGAGGGGGACATGTGTCAGAGGGTCGGGGGCTTTCCCAGAACACAAAGTTTCCTCTGCACAGATCTGCTGGAAACAACACAGCTGACTTTATGTGGAGGCAAAGTGCAACCAGAAACTGTGGAAAAGACATATAACACGACGATCCATCATGCTGCCGCTGGATCTGATGACAAGATTTAGTCTGAGAGCACATGAGAAGTGACAAACACCGGCTGAGTCACTGCCTGCACCACAGCGGCTTCACATTTTAAATCACAACCAGAGAAAACCAGGATTTCTCATCATAATTCAACTTTGATTTCAGATTCTAAACTGCAGATAATAAATCAGATATTTTGGCGGGAAACAAAGGCGTTGTCTTCACCTTCTGACGTCGTCACTGCAGAAATAAACCAGGAAGAAAAATCTGTGAAACGGCCGAGAATCAGACGTGACAGAGAAACTGGATCTGAGAGAGAGAGAGAGAGAGAGAGAGAGAGAGAGAGAGAGAGAGGAGGTCATCTTTTAATCAGGATAACATGGTAACTCAACACAACCTTCAACACAGCTGTGAATGTTCTGTTTCCACTGAGTGATGTTTTGTGAATGAAGCATCAGTCACATTCAACATGGCGACAGATTTCCAGCGTCTCGCTTGGACCTCGCTGCCTGACGCCTGATACGACTTTCATGTGAAGAAAGTGTTTCCATTTCAATTCTGTGAAATATTTCTTAGTAGAAAAATCTGAAGAACATGTGAGAGTGAAATTCAGGTGTTCATTGTTCTGTTACTCATTTTAGGACTTTTGTTTATTTCCTGTTTTATTTTGAAATCACTTACCTTGTGTGTCGTTGCTTTACTTCCTGTCTTTGTTTCACTTTCCCCCCTTTGTGATTGCCTGCCCCTCCCTAATGTGTTTCACCTGTCCTCCATCACACCTGCCTCCCTGGTGTTCGTCTCGTTGTTCGATTCCTCTTACGTTTCCTCGTGTTCAGAAATCTTTGACATCACAACAAGTTCTTAAGTTCATTAAGCAGGTTAATGGATGTGCTGCGTTTCTCTGGCTGGGTGAAGGTCAGGGAAAGATGGTGGTTTAAGTGAAATGTAAACGTTGTTGATGAGGTTCTTCCTGCTGCAGGAAGAAGAAGAAGAAGAAGAGTCATAATCACTGAATATTTAGTCGTAGCGTTCAGGTGAACTTTGCTCTGGAGCTGGAGGTCGATCAGTCTGACTGAACCACTCGTTGAACCGACTGGATGAAGACCTTCATCAAACTTCATCTGCACAAAAAGCAACAGGAAGAAACTGAGCATCTGAACTTTCACTATAAGATTTCAAAGGCTTTACGCTCCAGAGGTTGAGTGGCAGTTTAACCGAATGTTCGGAGAAGGCGTCTTTGTTTCAGTACTTGAAGGTCTGAATTAGGTGAACGGGATTTTCTGAGGAGGAATATGTTTTAGCAGCTGCAGTTAAACTTCAGCATTTTCTAATCTGATTTTCAGTTGGATAATTCAGTTTAAAGTCAGATTTTAGCGACGGTTTCTACCTGTCGCTGCTCCGAGTTCTCCAGCTAAAGAAGAGTTCATTATCTCTGCAGGATGAGAGTTTGTGTTTTGAAGGTCTGTCCTCACCTCTGATTGGTTTTCCAGCCTCCTCTCTCTCTCTCTGGCAGATGTTGTAGGTATAAGCCTCATGAGCTGACCTTTGACCCCGCTGCAGTCTAAAAATAAACCTGACAGACTAAACAAACATCTGTGCTGCAGGTCCGGATTTGGCACCTCTCACCGTGTGGATGTCGCTGGTGGGAACCTGGAGGGTTCGGAGCATCGGGGTGTTTTTCACAGGAAGTCGAGAGGATGGAAACGAACCCGATGGTGGAGGAGGTGAAAACACGATGATCAATCACTGGATGGATCCGGACTCGAATATGTTTCTGATGTGTTTTCAGAGACATTTCTACAGAGCTGAACGAACCAGACTGAACTCTGAGCAGCAACGTCTGAAATCAAAGTTCAGATTCTCCGACTCTCACTCTTTGTGTTCGGGTCGTCCGGTTCAACCTGCAGCAGCTTCTGTTTTACTTCACAGCGTCTCCGACGGCGTCGCTGCAGAAATGAACCAGGGAGAAAATCTGCCACAGAGGCCGAGCTCTGAGAGACTGAAGTCTGAAAAAGAGAAACAGATTCAAGAAGTCACAGAGTTTAGATCTTCATCCGTCCACACTATATGAACTGTAAATGGAGATGATTCAGTTCTCAATAGCATGAAATTCATTTGTCAGTTTTCACCTTAAAGTTATAATCAGTAGGATGTTTTTCAGACACCATTCAGACCACTTGGTTTGATGAGGTGTGAACAGGTCTCTGCACACCAACATGGTGGAGCAGGGTGGAGGGAGCATCAGGGTCTGGGTCTGGGACCTGGACCAGGTCACCAGGTGTCTGTCCACCTGCTGAAGCTCAGGAGACCAGACCTGAACCCAGTAGAAATGCTGTGGACTGATCAGCAGCTACTGGAAGAGGTTCAACCAGTTCCCAGATTCACTTCCTGTTTGCTGTGGATGTTTAATTAGATTATAACTGTGAGTGATTTGAGCTCAGAGACTCAGAGTCTGTGACCTGATGAAGCTCGGATCAGACCGACCAGTCAGAGGACCGGGTCGTGCGGAGGTTGACGGACCGGTTCCTGCCACTGTGCCGTAGAAACAATGAGTTATTCTGCAGCAGCGGCCTCCGCAGATTGGTTTACACCTGAACCTCCACATGTGGCTCCTCTCTCTGGATCCACATATTGGCTCTGATTACTGTAATTGGCTCTGAGGCCCAGCAGAAACCAGCAGGACCAGTAAAAAGTACCCTCTCAGTAAAGCNAAGTGGCTCCCAATTAGCTGGATGAAGAAAAGCCGAGTGGCCTCTTACCTCCATGTTACAGGAAATAAAAGTGGAGAGGACGAGGCACAAAAGAGCGTCTGTAACAGGAAACTGAGCGCCACCGCCGGCCAATGAAAACACTTTGCCTCATGTCCAAATCAGAAACACATGCAGGTAAGAGCCAAGCACAAAGAGCCGTAATCATCAGGAGGTTCCTGTCCGCTGATTGGGGGAAGAGGATTGGGGGGGGGGGGGCAACACTGTGAATTCAAGGCCACGTTTTAAATTAACATTATCGTGATTTTTAATGTTTGACAATGAAGTTTAATGTTGAAACCTCCTTATAGTTAATGATGGAAAGTTATAATCTGTGGGATATTTATCAGACGTTATCTGTGACACTTTTATGATATTATAAAACATTCAATACATTTACATAATTATAATATAATTTTATTGTTAGCAGCATTCCCGCCCTGGATTCAGATTAATGTCATAAACATGATGGAAATGAACAGGAAATGATAAATAATACAAGGGTTACAACTTTGACTAAAAATTAAAATTAAGGCCTTTTTAAGGCATTAATTAAGGAATATCATCTGGTCAATTTTTAAGGGTTTCTGTCTCTTTAAAAGCCTTTAAACTGAACAATTAAAGAAATACATTAGTGTAATGTATATATTACAATCCACTTAATTATCCCTGATTATCCTTTTTGAAAATACCTTTATTACATCACTGTTAATGGGTGAATTCATGGGTTTGAGTTGTAAAGTAAAAGTATAAAATTAAACTGAACCTTGGCACCTCCCAGTGGAAACATTAGCAATGTGCAAAGCTGTGATTGGCTCATCTTTCAACAACGTTTAACGATTCTCTAATTAAATAAAAAACTGGCACATAGGACCTTTAAGTTTGGGATCTGAAGACTTTAAATATCTTTAAATGTTGATACTTTTGTTTTGAAACCAACGTGAATATTTAAGTAAAATATTAAAAGCCAAAATTTTTACTCTTTGACTAAAACTTTTATTTAAAGTTTGTATGTAGAATTAGAAAATCGTCACCGTTGGCGCCCCCCGCTGGTCGTATGTTCCAGAGTGTGAGTGCTGCAGCTTTAAGAAACTTTGAAAGCTGTTGCGATCACATAAGAATTCAACACGTGTTGGTTTTGGGTTCAGGATCTGAGTTCGTCCTCCAGAGCTGGTCCCGGGTCAGTGTGGAGGTGATGTGATGTCACGTCAAGCTAAATTTAGCTCCTGGTTGATTAATGAGCTCGTTTTGGGGACTTCCTGTCTAAAAATACTGGTCCAGGTGGAGTGTGTGATGAGCTGTAGCTCAGGAAGAAAGACGAGTCTGTTGGTGGTTTTCTGTCTTTGAAAATAAAAAGGTCGAGTTCACGGAGTCGAGGTCAGTCCCGGTCCCAGCCCGTCACTCTGAGGACTCCTGTGTTTAAAATCTGGAGCTCCATTAAGAAAAATAACCGGCTGAGGGACTCCAGGTGGCCACACAGACACGTCTGGTCCACCACGGTCCAGCAGGTCCAGATCCTCCGCCGTCGAGCCGAGGACGATCTGGACGGACGGAGAGAAAAACAATCCGTCCTGCTGCTTCACAGCTGCTGCTCACAGTGAGCCGACAGACCAGAACCGACTCCACGCTGTTCCTCCATCACATCGAGGAAAGATTCTGTGACAGTAGCGTGAACTGGACTCGCTGCCTTCACCTGTTTGTCACATGACGGGGCCCCGGGCCTATCGACCCCCACTACACATCAGTTTCCAAATTTCCCCAGAAAACAACCAGATGATTTATGGCAACAACTGATGAATAATTTAAGTCCATTTTAAACTAAATTCACTTTTACCTACTTTATTTATTTATCAGTTTTCTGACAGTAAATGTTTTTTACTGTTTTACTCAGATGAATAAAG
>NW_019174491.1:678384-715285 GCF_002260705.1 Seriola dumerili | reverse complement strand
CCCGGGCCTATCGTGAGCTCTCATTGCCTACACTACACCATGGGATTCATTGTTCCCACATTTGCTCCATGAAAGCACAACCTCGTGATGATCTTTATGGCAACAAACTGAATGAATATTTAAGCATCATTTTTAAATAAATTCACTTACCTACTTTATTTATTTATCAGTTTTCTGACAGTAAATGTAAATGAACATTTTCATTTATCTCAGGTTTAAAAACCTGAACAGGATCTGACACTGTTGGTGAATTTGACTCTTAATCTTGAATAAATTTGTGATTAATTAGATTGTGCAAACCATAATCATGTGGTGTATATTTATAATCCCGCCTCTGGCAGACCAGGCCAATGCTTGGGGTCCCCCGGGGGAGAAGGGGCCCCTGATGGCCCCTCATATTGGCACAATTTGCAGTGACAACTATAAACCCCCTTTAACGTCCCATAGAGACACCATGCAGTCACTGCTGTTGCCTCAAAACGTGATGAGGTGTGATGTAGCTTCATGACATTCAATTTTCTGTCAAGCAGCTAATCGATTAATAAAGTAATTGATTCAGCTTCACTTGAATAAACTGTTGGAAAGTTTGATTTATAATAAAGCTTCTTGTTTCACGTGTAAATTAATTTGTAAAGGACTCGGTTCTTTGAACTTTTGTTGTTGCTGTTCAACATGACGTGAATGAAAAGATGAACAAAGATCTTTTTATATTCTATCACTATATTTTTAATTAAATGGACACGACAACAAACAGTTTCACTCTGAATGTTTCAAACTCCTCGTAGAATAAAAGAAGCCTCCTGGTTTTCGAGACGTTCAGACTGGAAACTGACCTTTGACCTCCAGCTCCAGGCTCCGAGATTAAGCGTCAGCTCAGTGTGTGTCTGACAGTGTGGGACGGTCTGAATCCCAGACTGATGTGAAAACCAGCGGCGTGGGCGGATTTAGACGACCGTGTCTCGCTGGAGGTGTGACAGTTCATCAGCAGCGTCTGGGAAGTGTCGCCTCACACTCACTTATTGGCTGCAGCGACGGCCGAGACGCTGCGCCATCCTGATCCCCGCTACCTGTCCAAGTCTTCCACATCTTCATGATATTAGCAGGACGAGGGCGGAGGACGGCTCCCGGCTGTCTGCGGGGATCAGACGAGCTTCAGGGGGACGAGGAGTTCAGGAAAGATCGGGATTAAGTAAGAGACAATTGATAAGTCACCTGGGAGGCTGCGGAGGTCGGTCGTCTTACACGAGCTGCTACAGATGAAGACCAGCCCCCTCTGTTAGCTTAGCTTTAGCCTGTTAGCCTAGCTCCATTAAAAACTGACCAAACTCCAAAATCCAGGAGTGTGATTTCCATGTTTTATCTTGTCTGTTGAGCAGATGCAGAAACTGAATCTACTGTCAACAAAACTCAGCTGCTCTTAAATGGACTGGAGACTGTTGTGGCTGACTGTGATTGACTGTGACTTCATTCTCCTGGTCCTCAGCAGATAAATCCTGATGACTCACCTACTGACTCATCTCCTCTCAGATTGATCCATCTGATCATGTGTGACGTCTCGGCCTCAGGCAGGACAACGGCTCGTCAGGATGATTGACAGGTGTTGGGGTGAAAAGTTGACCATGAGACGGAGAACAGGGAAACACAAACACATCACAGTTTTACAGCTGCAGTAAAACAAAGTCAGAATATTCACTAAATATTAAAGGTGAAATATAAAGATTAAAATGTTAAAATCCTGATTCTCAGTTTAAATCAGATCAAGTCTTTGATGTTCAATCCGCCTCAGACTTCAGCTGCTGACGAGTTTCTCTTCATTAAACCTTCAGTGTTTGTTCACAAGTATATTTATATAAACATAAATTAAATGTTCATATAAACACACTTAATCAGAGCAAAAAATGAGATTCTTTTTGCTGTTGTTGCAGCCCTGATCATCAGAACAATGTGGATTTTTAATTTCTATAAAAAAGTCTCCAGATCTGAAATTAGATTCACAAACACTCATCCAGTCTACAAACAGTAGAAATACGTTTTTGTGTTTATGCATCACCTGATCAAAGATCACATATAACAATATATAATATATAATATATAATATAATAAAAACAGTTTGATCACATTTCTTCACAAGTGTGAGAGTTAGAGAAGCTGACGTGCCCTTGAGCGAAGCCCTGAACCCCCGACTGCCCCGGCGGAGCTGCCCAGCAGTCAGCAGACCAGACTGCGAGTGTGTCTCCGTCACAACACAAAAGGTGTGAAGCACAAATTAAAGTGTTCACACGGCTGCAGGGTCCATGTGACTGAACACTGACACTTCAGAGTTAAACACGAGAAAACATGAGCTGCAGATACTCACAGCACAACAGGAAGTGTTTCCAGGGGACGCTGACAAGTGACGGACCTGCTGAGACGCAAAGTGTTGAAGAACAAGTCTGACGGGTTTTATAATAAATAGATCCATACAGCCGGGTTCAGAACTTCTTCATCATCATCTTCATCTTCATCGTCATCATCTTCATCGTCATCATCATCATCTTCATCATCATCATCATCATCATCATCTTCTTCTTCATCATCATCATCATCTTCATCGTCATCATCTTCATCATCATCTTCTTCTTCATCATCATCATCTTCATCATCATCATCATCATCTTCTTCATCATCATCATCTTCATCATCATCGTCATCATCATCATCTTCATCTTCATCCTCATCATCATCATCCTCATCATCTTCATCATCTTCATCAGCTTCATCATCCTCATCTGCTGTTTTTATTCCTCCGCCCGGCGACAGTCAGAGCGGTGGCCATTTTGTTTCCAGGTCATCCATCCGTCTGATTCTCATGGACACGATTTCTCAGAAACACCTCGAAGGAACTTCTTTAAATTCGCCACAAACATTCACCTGGACTCAAGAATGAACTGATTTGATTTTCGTGGCTAAAGGTCAAAGGTCAAAGGTCACAGTGACTCCAAAAAACACGATAAAAACGTGATTTCGGCTGAGATCAGGTGTGTGAACATCAGGTGTGTGTGTTCCTCCTGGTCAGACATCACTGTGCGACTGCAGTATTTATTTTTAACGCTGGGACTATAAATAGTTTGACAGAATGAAACGAGGCCTCGTCTGAAACAGTAACTGAAACCAGGTCTGGAAGAAGAAGTCCGCCGTGTACGGTTGAAGTGCTGTCATGAAATCTGAGCTCTTAATTTTAACAGTACAAAGCAATAAAGTGGACCATTAATACGGCCCCCGCCCTCCTCCACTTCACCACCTCCACCTCCCCTCGTCTCAGTCTGTTCTTCTTCTCTGGCCCGTGCAGCCTGCGATGGTTTTTCCAGTGTTAAATGGCGGCCAGCAGCACCTTTGATCCTGCTCATCTGCGCGTGTCTCAGTCTGCCCACACTTTCCCCTGCAGCCGTCCAACCGGCGGCCTCAAACGGCTCCGTGGAGAGCGTTCAACGACTGAACCCAGATGAGGTGAAGGACTCCTCCAAGCCGCCCCGGGGCTCCAGCATTCATCCCAAATGCTTTTATCAGCTGCTAAATGGGATTCCTGCGCTCAGCCAAATGACCTAATATATAGCGTGCCGTCGCTGTGCTGCAGCAGGACATGAGTGCAGGGCTGATGGAGAGGCTCTGTTTACAGTACGACTGTTCTCAGCTGCCTCTCACAGATGAAAAACGCACTGTGAGATTTTATTGGTCCTTCTGGACAAATTGTCTTTTCCATTGGCTGCTGCCTTTGGAGATCAGAGGCTGCTGCTCTCACACTGATCTGCAGTGAAAGCGCTCGGAGTCTGACTCTGAGATAAGTTAAATCCAGGGTTAGAGTGGAGGGCGTCGAACCAACGCACGTCTCTGGTGCGGGCTGAAAATCTGACATTAAAAGTTTGATCCAATCAGACTTTTCTTTTTCTCCTCTGACCTGCAGAGGTGAGAACAGTTTTAGTTTCTGCAGGTGAGGTCTCAGACGTCTGGAACCTGCTGATGATGAGACAACTAGAGCCACCTCCTCGTGGTCGTATCCCTCCGCCACTCAGACTGGTTCCAGGTCACATCCTGTTTGTCCAGAGTCATAAAATATGAACCGTTAATGTGAAATTCTTGAGTAATGGCTAAAAAGTGTTTTGTGCAGTTTGACCTTTGACCACCAAAACGTCATGAGTTCATCCTTGAGTCCAGAATAATGTTGGTGCCAAGAAGTTCCATCGCGGCGTCGCGGAGGCGTCACGTTCACAACGACACGGACGTACAAACAGATGAACAACACAAACACACACTTCCTGCAGCTCTGGCTGTCGCCGGTCATCATCAGGTGACACTAACACCTCTCCACATGAAGCATCATGTTGCCCGACAGGCAGACAGGTAGACAGGTAGACAGGCAGACAGGCAGACAGGTAGACAGGCAGACAGGCAGACAGGTAGACAGGTAGACAGGTAGACAGGCAGACAGGCAGACAGGTAGACAGGCAGACAGGTAGACAGGCAGACAGGTAGACAGGTAGACAGGCAGACAGGTAGACAGGCAGACAGCCAACATGTCACCTGGACACAGGTCTGCAGCCCCCCTGGAAAACAATCCAAGATGCACGTGATTATAATGACGAGTGACGGGGGAGGAGCTGGAAACATGCAAAGCTGAGGTCAATGACCTCTGAAGGTCACCAGAGGTCAGATACAAACTGTCTCCACCCCTGAAATAAAACCTTAAAACTTTCATGCTTTATTATAAAATGCACACTTGCTTTGTCTACCCCCCCCCCTTCATGGATAAGTGAATAATTAATAATAAATGAATAGTTCCTGCTCTCCTGAGGATGAACCCTTTATATTTAATTGAATCCATGAGCTTCTTCTCTTTAACGTTTTACTTCCACCTCTGCTCAGACTCTCAGAACAGACGCATCACCAGAATTCACTCGGTCCAATGCGCTCATAACTTTCTTTCAGCACTTTCTCCTGAACGTTCAGACTTTTCCAGAACAGTAAAGTTTGAGGGGAACAAAAGCAGCAGTGTGCGGGTGGAAGTGTGAGAGCATGGAGACTGGCAGCATCGTGTCCTTTATCTCAGAGAAAAACCAAACAAGGATCAGACCACTTTCATGCTTCGCTCTCTTCCAGCATTCCCCGTCTTTTCCACTTCCAAATGTCACTTGGCCGTTGGCTGCAGGGCTGAGCGACTGTGAGTCAGGTCTCTGAAACACTCAGGATGACGCTTCGTTTTCTTTTTTTTTCTTGATATAGTTCATGAAAAGAAAAGAAAAGAAAAGAAAAGAAAAGAAAAGAAGACTCTGGAGAGAGAGGACCTCTGCAGAGAAAGAGACCGAATCACAAGCTGAAATACATCGACTGCACGACAACAACCCCCCGATCTGGATCTGAAGGTCTCCAGGTCTCTGTAGCGTTCACACACACGATCACCTCAAATACATTTACATGCATTTATCTGATTCCATTCTTTATTTATAAAGAGACGACTGAACTCTGACTTTTAACAGCGTCGATGTGAACGTCAAACAGACGAGTTTAAAATCATTAGTTTTAATGTTTTAATCTAATTATAAAAACGCAGGTAGAATATATGAGCTAAATCCTCATTCATACGTTCACTCATTCAGTCACCTGACTCCCCCGCACTCACCTGACTCCCCCGCACTCACCTGACTCCCCCGCACTCACCTGACTCCCCCGCACTCACCTGACCCCCCCCCACTCACCTGACTCACCTGCTCTTCATTCCCTCGTTTACTCCTCAGTTTATGAACCGCTCTTCTTCCTCTGCTGCTGTCAGACTCTCTGCTTCTCCTCCCTCACCTGAGCCTTTACCTGCTCTCACCTGCACCACCTTTAAATAAAGGTCAACCTCGGTGTCTCTGAGTCGTGTGTTTGTAATTGTTTTTGGATTTTGTCCAGGTAAAGGACGTGTTCTGTTGAACACCTTGGGACAAAAGATAAATTCTACAAAATAAATCCTGATGATGAAGTGAATTCAAATCAAACAGGAAGTGGCTGCTGCTGCGTCCGTCCCTCAGTGTCGTTGGGTTCTGTCCTTTGGAAGAAACAAAGATATTTCACCTTCAGTTTGGTCTCGCTGGACGTCGCCACACCGCTGCTCTTTACTAGTTATTATAGTACGTCACGTCATCTGAGAACACCTGCAGAAACTGACGTAGCTTCATCCCTCTCTCCTCTTCCTCACATCGTCAGAGAAGAAGAAGATGTAATGTCCGTAGATTAGCAGCTTAGAAAACACAGATATATTTAGAACAGATTTAATAGCGTGAGTTTCTGTCTGCCACATTTTCAAATCCTACAAGTGACTGATTAAACGTCAATTTCGCTTTCAGAGAATCTGCGTTCGCCTTCACTCGCGTGTCGGAGCTGCTCGCGATGAGCCGTGTGCCCTGAAGCTCGGCTAACGTCCGGCCACCGGAGCAGAAACGCTTCACCAGCGGAGGATTAAAAAAAATCTGTGGATGGAAAGACGAATCGAGCTTTATTTGAATATTCAGTAATGAAGCTGAACGTCTGTTTCCTGGAATAAATGACCAGACAGCGGAGTCAATCTTCCAAGGATGAATCAGGGAAATGGGTCATGATTAATTTGTTATCTGTTATGTAATTAGCGGTGGTTAATTGGAACGAAGCTCCCTGCTTATGTAAGTCTCCGATAAAGACGAACAATCCGCCCGGTTCGATTGTCGTTTGACGTTTGCTGCTTGTGACGTCCTCGTCGACACAGATGTTGATGTTCAGCCCAGATGAGTAGAGTATGAAGGGACTCTGCAGACACATAATTAAACATGAACTTATATAAACCACTGGGCGGTTGTTCTGTCGTCCCGTTCTTTAACCCGTTCAGACCGACGTCTCCCTGTGAAACAACCTCCTCAGACCTGAATCAAACCTTTATTACTCTGCCACTGAAGCAGATAGAGACATGAAATAAAAACCATCTGAGACCTTTAAACATTTGGCTTTTATTAGAAATAATTGGCTTTGCCTTGGAAATCTTCTGTGGCTGGAAAAACAAGCACATTTATCAACGTCCTCCGTTCAGCTCAACTGTTTTCAACGTTTGCTGATTTCTTTAAAAATGTTGATGAACTTTAAGGTGAAGACAGTTCATCAGGTGAATCTTACCTGTAGATAGCAGTGATACTGGCTCCTCCCCCTTGTCTCACCCTGAGCCTTAACTAGCTGGTTAGCAGGTTGAAATCAAAGTCTGTATCTTTTAAGTCGTTGTCTTGGTTGTTTTCATCCAGGTAACCCCTCGCTCAGGTCGTCAGACACTTTAAAAACTTTTAAAACTGTCAAAGATAACGAACAAAATATATTTCCCATAATGCATTTCACCTTCCTGGCATGAATTTCAGCAAATCACAACACTTTTCATCGGTCACATGGTAATCATATATATACGTCTTATCCCGTCCTGAAGGTAGAAACGGGTTCGTTGAATCCGTCTTAAAGAGTTAAGGTTCTTGTAAACAGCCAGATGAACCACACCATCCTACAACACACATTTATTAATATTATTATTATTATATAATAACCTTTATTTGTACAGCACCTTCATACAGGAAATGCAGCACTTGACCTGCACCAGGTGCTTCACATGAAAAAACATGTTTCAAACATTGATATAAAGTTAAAAACATGAACGTAAAAAAGGACGGAATAATAATAAAAATGACAAAAGTAATAAATGAAATAAATAAATAATTGAAATTAGTAATTATTTTACATTCGTCCATTTGAACACTAATTGAATTTGTCAGGTTACGAAGCTTTACATGAAAGTTAGAGGCGGCAGTGACGTGGTGCGACGTCATCGTTTGCTTCTTAAAAACATAGATTGGTAGAGTCATGTGACCTCAGAGGAGTGTGTTTGTGTAGGTTTTACTCGACCAATTGTTGAGTGAAAATCTTCAACATCTCATTTCCTGAGCGGTTTCGTGTTCACTTTCCACAGTAAGTGGCGTTTCTGAGGCGCCGTCATGTTCCACCAATCAGATGTGACAGCCGGGCCGGCCCTCCGCCGCCGACTTCCACCGCCGACGGAGGCCACAAAGAGTCCACAATGAAAAGAGCAGTGTTTCGGCGGCTGTGCCTGAACCTCCTCCTGTCAGCCAGCTGACATTTACAGAGAGAGCGAGGGTCCGCACACAAACAAACCATTTGGATTTCATTAGAGTTTAGCAGCTCTGAAGGAGATCCGAGTAAATCTGTAAGAGAGGAAGGAAACATGGAGGGACCAACAGGGTCACTGAGGGGATGAATAGGAATATTTGACCCACCCTGCCTTAATTGAAAACACACCCTGTCACCAGGAGGAAAAAACTAACCCCCAACTCAGGTTTACAAAGGTACACACCAGAGTTTCACTCAGACTGACGTCATGTAGAAATGACGCCTCAGGCCACTAACAGTGGGTCAGTGTGACCCTGTGAGGCTCCATCCAGAGGTCAGAGGTCACGGATACACCTCAAAACAAGGGTTTGACCTGACAGTAACAGACCGTAACACTCACATCAATGTACCACCAATAAATTCCTGCTGATGTGATTTTCATTCAAAACTAGAGTCAAAAAACATTCACCAGACTTCACAGAAAATAATTCTAATTCATAGCGATGATCCGGACCCGCCCCAAAATGTAACGGGTTCGTACGCGGCCCATGATCCATCAGTCCTCCAAGTTCGGCACAAATAGGTCCCGTGAGTTTTGTGTAATCCGGGTCAATGTTCATCAAGACGCCGCAGGTGTGTGGGCGTACACTAACAGCAGGTGTAGGTGTTCTGATGCGTCCTCAGGCTGAACCAAAGCAAATTTAAGTTGTGACACGACTGCATAAAAAGTCATAAAAACATGATGCGAAAAGCTTAAGATTCGTCCAAAGTCCAATTATAACAAGTGCAGCAGCAGCGAACCGCAGCGTGAGGGAGGAGTCATGTGACTTAAATGTGGAAAAAGTGTTTACATTTAATTTTTTGCTAAATATGTCTTTGTCTAGAAAAACCACCTCATGCGAGTTTACACACGTGTGTTCCTCATCTTTTTGTTCAGAATTTCAAATGACACATTAAGCAGGTAAAACGGAAATAACATTAGATGCATCAAAGATCCAGAGATGAACTAAAGACTCGGTGGTTCATGTTCAAAGATTTTAACCCCCAAACATGAAGGTGTGTGGACGACAATCAGCTGACGAGGCTGCTCAGCAGACTCCTGCTGAGACGTCTGGAGGAAGGTGAAACTGGAGTTTATCAGGAGCACTGTTGTTATTTGTAAAAGTAAACTTTCAAAAAGCAATTTAAATTTTGAAAGAATGATTTTTGAACCAGGCCTGAAAACCCATCAGTGACTTCCCTGTGAGAAACATCGTGACAGATTTGCCTCTTGTTTTGTGAACTTTAAGTTCTTCACACAAACGTCTCTTTACATTAACACTGACACCAGTCAGAAGGGCATGAATCACCAGGTTGTTAATTAGCTAGCAGGAAACAATGATGATGTAAATAAAAGTGGCGTTAAAGTCACTTCTCAACAGGTAGCTGCTACTGAGGGACTGGTTCTCACCTCCAGACAGGAAGTGAAACCCGCAGGACAAAGACCCCCCCCTGGTGTTCAACCGCACCTCACGTCCACATAATCTGACTAGTTGATGAAATGTTTGGGGATGAGCGGCGAGCGGCTGACAGCATGTGAACGTCTGCAGCAGTGACTTCCTGTGTTAATGAGGTGAAGGCAAACAGGGGTCCGTCAGCCTGTGACTTATCTGTCGGCCACGAGGCTTTTATTTATCGGGGAAGTCCGGGTGCTAATTTGACCCTGAGGGGGGGTTTCTAACCTTGATGGAAATGTGGTGTGAAAAGATGTTTGCATGAGTCAACAACAGAGGGGGCTGCTGCTGGGAGAAGACGCCACACAGATGATTCCTGATGGCATTAAAAACCTTTATGTAAACAGGCAGTGCCAGGTCATTTATAGTTTAATTACTGGGTTTATTTAAGTCTGTTCTTCTTTTTGCTCATTATTAAAATGTAACGGCATCAAAACATCTGTGTATCTGATATTAATCAAATAAAATCATCTCTGAAAAGAAAACAGTAGGATCCAACTTGATGCTAATGGTAATCATTAGCTAACGTGCTGTGTAAAGATTAGCTATTTGCACAAGGTGATACTGTCACACACTGACAGTATCAGTATCAGTATTATTATTCTGTATTATCAGTTTTAAATGAGTTTAAAATCAAACACTGATGTCGACAACACGAGAAGTTTAGGCTAATATATCTGTTAGCTTGTTCAACAGGCTAACATTGCCTGCACTTTAGCTAACTTCAGCTAGTTTAGCTTTGTATTTATTTTGCTATTAAAGCATTTTAGAGCATTTCTTTTAAACAAACATGATACGATCAATAATAATAAGCTAGGTTTTGTTACCTAAAAACATGACGTTAGCTCTACTCATGGTCATGAGTGGAAAAACACAAAACCTCGTAGACAGAACTCGTAGATAGGTAGAACTGGTGACTGACCGCCGCTCAGTGTGGAGACGTAGACACTGCAGAGAAACCGAGCTCCTTCATGTACAATGTCGTCAGGGTTGCTAATGCTAACAGTTAAGGTTTCGTATAACGACTGCACCTTTACGGCTAACGGATTGTTTTGTTTTAAAAACTTTGATGTCGCCCACTTTTCATATTGCAGTGACGGCACATTGCTTCTCCCTGTAACACCTATACTCAGGATGTGGATGCTGGGATTGTTCTGCAGGTGATCAGGTGGAATCCAATCTCCTTTTTCCTTCAATCCCGTCTTATCTGGTTGTTTGTTGTTGGAGGCCCGCCGCGGGACTCGGTGCACCTGTGGCCGCTCAGCCTGCAGCCTGTTATTGGTCTTAAGACCCGTGGGAGGCGAGCAGTGGCCCGAGTCGGTCCCACCCAGCCTTTTCCACATGGGTGTGCTGATCCAGATGTCAGCGCATACCAGCACTACAACAAAGAGAGCAGGATTTACCTTCAATCCCCTGATCTGTTGACAATAGCGGCCGGTGCTACTGTGGGAATGTGCTGTGTTATGGTCAGACCCTCCGACTGATGAAGCCCCTCACACTCTGGTTCTCTGGCTGCGATGGATCCAGGCCTCCAGCTGATGCAGAGCCACGAGAACTTTACGTTCACTGGGTCTGAACGGGAGACGACGTGTCAACCCTGTTTGTTTTATTTTACAGGACTGTCATATAAGAATTAAGGCAAAGAATTAGACAAAGCAACCTCACCACAAGGTTTATTTGGTAGTTGTTCTGGGGCTTTTGATCATATCACATGATCTTCATCAGCAGATGTTCAAGCTTCAACTAAAATAACTTATTAGGTTTTTGGTTTTAAAGTTTCACCTGAAAAGTCGTTCTTGACCTTGGATATGACATTTCGTACAACTGAAGATCATGTGACACAAGTGAAAGCTCCAGAACTGTTTCTAATGGACCTGATCTCAATTTGCAGGAAGTTTCCAATAAAGTAACAATGTAACTTCATTCATTCAGTATTGATCTATTAATGGAAACTTTATCGTCTGTTTGTTAATAAATGTGGACCTTTACGAACTGAACTCTCCGTTTAATCTGTGATTAATACAAAATTTAAAAGTCCGTTTGATGAGTTGCTCATTTAAAAGTAATGGGCTGTCTCCTTCAAAACCATTGATTTCATATTGTTTTTATTGGCTTTATTTTCTAAGGCCATGGTGGTAGTTGAGCTCTAGGGGAGACTGACTCTCAGAGGCCGATGAACGGACGTCCGTCATACGAAAAGTTTTTTACTGTGAGACTGACAAAATGTTGGAGTTTAGATTTGTAACTTGGATTGGCATGAAGTTTTATACAGACATTTATGATCACCAGAGGATGAATCTACTGAATCCCCTGACTTCACCTCTAGCTCTAACTACTGGAGGGATTGTCATGACATTGACTTCAGCTATTCTTTAGCACTGAGCATTTGAACACTGGCTGATTCCACCTGGACCCGGTGAACTGGATCATCCATACTGATACCGCTGGTTAGTTTTCTGAACCTTCCGCGTGTTGCGATGTTTCAGCCGAGTTTCCCCGTGTGAGCGTCAATGCATCCGTGTGTGTTCCTGCAGGTGAACGCGGCTGCTGGGAGTGTGTATGTTTATGTATAGGGGTGGGGGTGCTATGGGAAGGTTTCTGGGTTGATCTGTCCAATCTATGATACACTGACTTACTGTCCTCGGAAGGGAACTCCAGGCACTGATCAGCCGGCTTTAGGGCTTAGCTCGTCTAATGTGCTCCAGACCCGGCGGCCCTGCCCTCCAGAGGCCGAGAGAGAGGAGGCCACGAAACGCCCCATCAGCACATCCAGCTGCTGGCTGCTCTCCAGCTCCGGCTCTCTCTCCACCGCAGGTTATTTACACAGGAGTCCGATCGTACAGAGCGGTGTCCTCTCCAGCTGCCGAGACGAGGGTTACACCAACACATCTGTTTGGTTACACTGGACCGTCATTAAGACGAGATATCAGAGTCAGTGTCGTCCTGCGGGGAGACGATGAACACAGGTTGATTCGATTAGTTTCATTATCAATTAATCTGCTGATTGTTTTCTCAACTAATCGATTATTCATTTTGTCTATGAAATGTCAGAATTGCTGTTAATAACTGTGAGGTGAAAGTACGACGTGATCGATCAGTCACCTTCCGAGCTGATCAGACGTATCTTGATGCAATCTCATTATTGATCTAGTGATCAGGTGATAGTTTTAACAGATGATTAATATGCTGATTAATTTCTCAATGAATCGTTAGGTCTTAAAAACGAAGCTGAAAGGTGAAAGGAACTCATCTCATGGACGGAATATGAGGCTCTGGGCTCCTGGACACCAACATATAAAAGGCCCCTGACCCACCTACAGAGGAGCAAGACCCCCAGACTGAAAGAGAGGCGGCCATGTTGTTTGTAGTCATGGAGGTCTTTTTGGACCTTTTTGTGTCTTTGTTGTTGTTTCTATGTTTCCATTCACTTTCCAACAGGAAATGTTTATAGTCACTACATCCGGCTCTGTCTCAGGGGCCCATGACCCCTTGGGGCCCCTGGGCACAGGCACAGGCACATTCACTGATCCTCATCCACTAAAAAAGTCAAACATTTCAAACCTAAACTGAAATCTGGAGGTCTGGGTGTGCGTCATCAGTGGGGCCAAGTTGAAATTTCTAGTTTCTGTTCAGTCTTTAAATCCAGATCCGACGTCTCCTGGTTCCTCACAGTCGTACTGTCCCTCAGTCAGACAGGTGTGAGGTCAGTGCTGTGACCTGAGGCTGATGATGGAGTCTGGATGTGTCTGGCTCTCCTCAGACGTAGCTCTCTGTTTCAGGGGGAGAGGAAACTGTTGGAGCCACTGAGGAGACAGAACAGTGATCAGGATGTTTCCTGTTCACCTGAGATCAAACCTTCGTTATTAATGAACGTTTTAAATCCCAGTTCAGATTTAACCAGCATTTACAAGTTTCACATGGACACAAAAAACAACAACTGAGCAAAGACAAATACACATAAACATGTGACTTCAACAACAGACAGAACTGTACACAGTCTGTTTACAAGTCGACCGATGGACAACAGGTGTTGCAGGCTGTGGGAGGAGTCTCTATAAATATCTGTCTCTGCTGACCTCTGACCTTTCCCGTCATGAGGTCTAATCGTCCAGCAGGCAGACCGTCCTGACGGTTTCCTGTTTGCGCTTTAATGCTGATGAATTTTCCAGTTAATTAATAGAGAGTTGCGTAACGTGAGAGTGAGCGGATGCAGTCTGAGGATGCGTGCCCTTTTTATCCGGCCACGCCACGATGCTGACAGACACCGCTACAGTCCGGACGTGGGAGGCCAGGAGTGTGACATTTAGGATGACCTGATGGTCCTCGTGTGAGGGCGGGCGGCTGCTCGTCTCGGAGCCAACCAAACAGCTGGAGGGTGAGTCATCAGTCACAACTGCTCCTCACACTCTGCATCCACAGGCTGATTTACAGGCTGAAAGACTGCAGCTCTTTACCATCAATAAATAATAACACACATCATTTATACAACAGTCAGAGGATCACTGAAGTCACTAAGATTCATCCACTGAGGAAATAAACGTTTCTGTTAATCGTTACAAAAAAGAGGTGAAAACGGATGATGTATGTAATTCATACTACGTTCAATATTTATCTTCATATTGTAGATTTTCTGTAAATCTGTTAAGATTAAGAAAATTTTTTGTTTTTGTTTAAAACAGCAAATCAAATACCTGAAGATGAAGAAGCAAAATTCATTTAAAATCGAACATCAAACACACCCGGTCATGTGTCAGTATCAGTCAAGGTTCAACACTGACTCTGACTCAACACAAAACCAAACTGTTTCTGTAATGGGAAAAACCTTTGGTCTCTTTTTCTCTGATGAAATCGATGCCTGTCGATTGGCATTATGAGATCAATAAATACATCAGTCTGTCATTGTTTCTCAAACTCCTTCACATGAAGAGGTGTACGGCTTTGTCCTGGACTTTGGTGCATTGTTCTGGAGTTTATGCACATGAATGAATTTTTGTCTTTAAGTCTTTAAGTTGTTTTTAAAGGAAAAAAGATTCTGTGCAGTTTCAACTTGACATTTGATTTGGATGCATCTTCTTCACTCTGGCTCCAATCAAACCTGCTCTTGGATATTATGTGGAGCATATAGACGCAGAGCCCCCGGACCTCAACGTTACCTCTTGTTTCTAATTGAGCATCTGTATTGAAGCCACATGCTGTTCAGCCAAACCTGAAGATGAGAAGCCTTGTGCCTCGGCCAGTCAGCTGGCTGCTCACTTATGCAAATCTGAGAAGCTGACAGGCATTCCTGAGCATCGAATACCCCGAAGAACGACTGCCCGCTCAGAGAGTGATGGGGCTGCCGTACACCCTGCATAATAGCTGCGCTGCATATTTACAGTGTGAGGGTAGAGTCTGGGAGATGGGCTGTGGAGGCACAGACACACAGCGGTTTTGGGTAGAAAATGATTTTACATCGCTGGTTAACCACAGCATGAATACTGCACATGTATAATTTACTCAGGGCAAACACAACTGAGTTTTACAGCGTGTGTTTCTGACGGGAAAGTAACCGCCGGGTGAATTACTGGAGGCAGCGCGACTCCGTGTGACGGATGATGACAGTGTCAGAGCGCGTGTGTGTTGTGGACTGAGTGTGTGTGTGTGTGTGTGTGGGGGGGGGGGTCAGGACCCTGCCCAAGAGGCCAAAATATAAACATGAGTTCAGAAAATGTGTCAGGTATAATTTTATGTCATATTTTATAATATTTTGGTCAAATATTGGACATTTCTTCAGGCCTCCAACCATCAAACCTTCAAATGCAGTTTCTCTGGATGAGCACCTGGTTCACGGACTGCAGGTCAGACTGACATACACTTGGTTTTAAAGGGTCTTACGTCAAAAAGGTTCGTCAGCACAACCAGCTGCCAAAAACCAGACACTCACTCAAAGACTCCAGGATTGTGGTATTTCGAGGGAGACTATCATACGTTCAAAATCCACAGTGTGGAGGTTTTAACGTGAATTAATCACAGCAGGGGGTTAATGCCATGGTTCACTGCAGCGTTACAGTCATGAAGTCATCAGGTGACGCTGTACACTTCAGGATACGAGGCATTATAGTGTGAAAGCAAGTGAAACAGATGACAGGTAAATATGTTCTGGGATGTCAGCAGATCCAGGGTCAGGTCATGACATTGACACTGACAAGAGTGACTCATGACGTCTTTGACTTTGTGGTAAAACAGATGAGATCAGATACGAAATGAGACCCTCATCTCAGCCGAGCATCACGTTCCAATCAAGTCGTCCAACGCCGCGTTTGTTCGCGTCCCCGCGGTGTGACGAGACTCTCCCATGTCGAAGGCCTCTACAAATGCACCAAAGAAATGAGTTCTTCATTTCGTGGGCAATGACAGGATCAAGCGGGTGGATCCTGCGTGTCCCAACCTGTGACAAGATATACGGCCTTTGATTGGGGACACAGCTGCTACTAAGGAACCATTGTCTAAATTGGTGTTGGCTTCGAAACCTCCCACCCCGCATCTAAACCTTCCAAAGATCTCTGTCCAGTTTTGGGACGAACAAAACCTAAATATTAATTTATCACTTACATTTGACTTCATCCCCACAAGCTTTAATACTGCTGAGGTTCAACTGTTCCTTGAGAAACCACATCTTGATCCAGACTCTGAATAATTATTGATCAGACTCTAACTGTCTATTCTTTCCTAAAGTGCTGGAAAAAGTTGTGTCTCAGCAGTTTTCAGCTCACTTGTCCCACACTAATCTTTTTGAACCTTTTCAATCTTTCTTTCTGGAACCGTCACTCCACTGAAACTGCACTTGCTGACGTGGAAAATGATCTTCTGCTTACGATGTATTCAGGTTCCACCTCTGTGCTCCTGTTACTGGACCTCAGCGCAGCTTCTGATACCAGAGATCATTGTATATACTCCGAGACCGACTGGAAAACCAATTTGGCGTCTCTAACCAGGTGAGAGTCGGGCCAGAGTCTTACTTATCTGAAAGAACAGTGTGTTTCCATCAATACATCAATATGTTCTGATGGGAAATATGGAGCACCCCAAGGCTCTGTTCTTGGCCCTCTGTTTTTCTCTCTTTAGATTTCACCTCTTGAACAAACTGTACACATTTCCACTGTCACGCCGATGATACTCTGCTGTATCTTCCTGTAAACGCTGATGACCCTCAGAGGTCTGTTTGTCCACTGAGAATCTGAATGTCACAAAGTTTCTTGCCTCTAAATTCAGATAAAACTGAGATGCTGGTCATTGGCCCGGCTCGACATAAAACACCAGTTCGATCAAGTGACTGTAACTCCCTTCAACTGTGTGATTTCTCATAGAACTTCATTACATTCGATCAAACCTTTTCCATCGATCAGCAGAAAGATGCTTTTTTTCACCTTCGTCACAGATAAAATTAGGTTGTTTTTGTTTTTGTTTTGCTCTGGCAGATGCTGAAATCCTAATTCACACCTTTGTGTTGTCCACACATGATTATTGTGTGTTTTTGATGACGAAAAGAATCTTAACTAAATCCAGAAAGACGTTTCCTTTCCATCAAATGTGGTTCGCACGTTCATGTTCCCCTCGGGATGAACTGTAATAACTTCAGTGATTCTCAGACGTTTATTAAACCAAAATTGTAATGTGTCTGTGTTTATATTACTGCAACCTGTCAACTACAGTTAGTTAATTCTTACTCTTACTCTGTCGAGCCATGCTAAGATTTATAAAATTGAGAAGGCAAAAGACTGGAGCAGCAAGAGCTAAATTATGTAAGAAATGGCATCAAATAGAAGTTATCGTCTTTATTTCTGGAAATGTGAAAAAAGATTTTTAATAAACTGAATAAATGGGGTTTTGACTCAAGAATTACGTACCTAGCAATCTAGAGGAGGCTTTAAACAACATCTACAGTAATGTAATGTAATACAATTTTGTGGAATAGTTAACATGAAGAGTTAAATATTTCTTTAATACTCAGAAAACTGTAAAGAGTTTGGTTGGTGGCCAGTTGAGAATTTCGTAGGTTGCTGTGGGAATAAGACTCAGCATTTCTGAAATCCCTGTGTGCGAGAAGCAACACAAACAGAGGGACTTTTAAGTACTTGCTTGGTTTCGTGTGAAAATCTCACATTTAAATTTGGACTTGAGCCTTAATCCTTTAATGGTGTAATTCTAAACACATTGTAGTGCCACATGAGGAGCTGTCAGGCTGCATGTCTTCGTGAACACGCGTGTCTCAGCCTCAGTGTACCGTCTGCACTCAAACTGGCATTTTCCCTCCAGAGCTCCTCAGAGACTCTGACAATTTGTTTATTAAAGTTTATCTTATTTTCCAACAGTGCGGTTGCCAACATGTTTGGGAAATAAGGAGTGATGTCAGTGGTTTGTGCCTCTCTGCTGTTTAAATGAGGCCAACTTGGACGGTTTGCTGAGGATCTGCAGGTCCAACAGAAAGCCCAGAGGGCAGCCGAGCAGCCGCTCAGAGATGATCTGGGTGTGGACCGCGGGGTAACGTGTCCTTAACCTATCAGATTGATGAACACTTGGACTGCTCACCTAAGAACTGGTTTGTTTATTGGTTTTGGAGAACCACCCTGGAGTCCTTGAAGCGGTTCCAGGTGCTTCGATCGGGTCTGACGGTGAAACAGAGCTGAGCTGAGAGAATGAGAGCAGAGGAGCTTTAGCAGAAACTGATGACACAGCTCAGACTCTGCTAACGCTTAAAGGTGGGAAGGATTTTTAAAAAGAGGTGAGATTTTCATGTTAAAACATCTTCGCCCTGTTCCCACATGTTCTCATACTCGCTTCGTCCAAATTAACCTCTCGAGAGCAGAGCTGGAGACTCAAGTCATGAGATCCGACTTTAGACTCGATAAACTCAGAAAATATTTCGACACCAGAGACTCGTGACTTCACCTGGACTTCTCCCTTTGACTTTGTACAAACATTAATAATCGTGTTTGTTTAAAACTGAACAAATTAACTCTTCATTCTGCTCAGTGCACGTTCTCCAAAATAAAATCAATCATGTGAGGTGGGTCGAAGGTAAAGGTGCGTCTGTCAGTGCAGAGGTGAACACATCTGAACATAAAAACCAGAACTTAAACTTTTAGTTTCATCATCAATCTGCTGATTATTTTTTCAGTTTATCAACCGAAGAATGATTTTATTGCAGTTTGTAGAACTTGTATATGATTGTGATGGTGACGGCACTTACCCCCCAGTTTGTTTCCCTCCTTTAATTTAATTCAAGTTTAATCACAGAAATGAGTTTTCACACTTAAATAAGTAGAAAACTGTTTAAAAGTTCAAAATGTTTCATCTTCAGACTGAAAAACCAGCAAATCTTCACATTTTAGAGACTCGTATCAGAGAATAATTAATTAATTATCAACTGTCTTCTTTTCTGTCAATCAGCTAATTGATTAATCAACCAATCATTTCAGTTCAATGTAAAATTAGGCGCTGGTCATTAAGAACGGTACAACTGTTAAAACCAAGAGACTTTAAATAAAAACAGACAGAAGCCGCGCCATGTGACGCTACTGGACTGGACTCCGTGAGGCTACATGTAGATACGATGACCGAGATGAATCTTCACAGAATTGTTTGTTTCTCAGTCGACCTTCTCCGTCATTTATACCATGTGTCTCCATCAGCTTCACAGGGCCTGACCTGTCATCGTCCCTTGAATGCACCATTAGCCGCAGGCATGCTAGCAAAAAAAGGTTTCCAAATTTTGAAAGAATAACAACTTTATATTGGAAAATACTTCATGTTGTGAAGGCTAGCTTTAAAACAGACTTTTCCAAACTAAATTTAACAAATAAACTACTAGCGTCTTGTTAGCATTCAAGTCTGAGCTGTTGGCTCTCTGTCTAAGCCTTATGGGAGCTGTAGTTGTTAAATGCTAATTGTCCTTTAAGCTGCTGCCTCTTGCAGGCTGTTGAAAAAGTAAATCATATTAATTTCCTCAGATCTCAGCTATAAAGTTTGTAAGTGAAATGTTATCGAACCCAGTGGGAATTAAAGCCAAAACTACAAAATAAGATCCAGGTTGTAAAAAGACAGAAATGTCCTTATGAGTGTGGAAGGTTTGGATCCGAACACAAACAGCATTCCTTCGTTCTGCTGTAAACTCCCTCCAGTGAGGATTTTGGGGGGTTTCCCTTTTTTTAAAATTTTTTATTTTTTTTTATACGTTTCAATGATTAATTATGAGCAGCACAAAAGGCAGAAACCCTCCAAGCCGGCGGTCTGAGTCCCTGCATCAATACCTCTTTGATTCAGACAGTGGCTCTTTATAGGAGAGCAACTAACAGAACTCACATCAGCAGATACTGTTCCTCAATAAAGGAAATGTTTGCCTTGGCCTTCGTGGAAAAGGCTGACTCCCTCTTCCTCCTCTGACAACCTCCCAGGGAATGTCCAAGTTTACATGACACAAGTAGAGATCTCGCTCCAGAAAAAAGAAAAAAAAAGGAGGGAGTTTGTTCAAAAAGAATCCGGAGACCTGCTTCATAAACCGGATACAGAGAAATGTTCCTCTGTGGAAGGAAAAGGAGGCTTCAAAGAGCGATTTATACGGGGAGTATTATAAACTGTGGAGAAAATGACCACACGCAGCAGAGCCCTGACCCCAGAACTGCTGAACAAACAGTCAGAGCAGCGAGAAAGCAAAGAATTACTTAATTCTCCACTTAAAACATAAACCGTGAAATGGATTATTACACACAAAGAAGAGCTAAATTACACAGGTATCGGGTCACATCAGCTCCAACGTTCCCGTCTGATTACTTAGAGCTGCAGCCAGCTGACAATTTACACTCCGCTCTATATATTTACTCTGTATACGTTTCTCTGTAATGGTTCCCATGCAGTTTGGACTCAAAGAGACACTTGTGGAGGAATCAGAACGCTGCTGCCTCAAATTCCCAAAAAGTGTTGTTCAACATCACTCTGTGGCCTTATCTGAGATCTGGCTGTTGAACTGTGCAGCGGCTGAGGGCTGAGGGTAATTTACCAGAAAGGAAAAATATTGGCTGAAGGTATTCTGCTATAATCCAATTTCATGTTCATGTGCGCCGCGGCCAAGAGTTTTCCCTCTGCTGTGGTGCTGCTCTATACATTTCTGCTGTCGCACTGTGGAGGAATTCATTTAATGAGACTTAAAGAGGTAAATATCTACCAGAGTGCTGAAAATACGTTTCAACATTTTTATATTTGATTTTAATGGTACAGAAAGGCTGTGAGTTAAAACTTTAATCCTTACAACCAAGAAAAAATATATATGTATAAATTCTGAAACAGTGTGCAGTAGTTTATGACATTTGCTCTGAAAATCCCAACGACTTCACTTCTTCTTCTGACATTATAAAGCTCCATATTTTCTTCTTCTTCTGAGCCTCTTTTCTGATTGGCTGACTGTTTTCTGAGGGATCCAATAAAAATAAAGCAGATTTCAGGTAAAAACACTCAGAGAAACCAAATCCTGCAAGGTTTGGAAGGTGGGTCCAGGTGGGCGGGGCTTGGTGACTGCTTTGTTGTGACATCACAAAGTTCCAGAAGTCCTGACGGCTGGTTTTAAGGCTCAGTTTCTGAATACAGGCTGTGTGCATTTCTCTGTGGACTGAGGCTTTGATACTTTCACAGTATTAATATAGAAGCTAGAGCTGATCTATAATCACACTACACATGGACACAGACCTTTAGACTGGAGGAGCTTTAAGTGGCTCCTTGGGCCCCTGAGCCTGTTTCCTACAGGCCAGTTCAGTAATCCATACATGGCTCCTTAATTGATTAATTTATCAATAGGTGAAGAATTATTGTTATATCCAGAGGTGCTGACCCTAACAGTCAGCTGATCCACCTGTCAATCAAACCCCAGACCGAACTCCGGCTTCAGACGCAGCTCTACGTGAAACACTGGGGTGTGTTCCACTCTGCTTTTGTTGACAGCGTGTTAAAGCGAGAAACTCCTCCTGTCATCACGCTCACGGTGCCCTCGCTGACCTTTGCCCTCCTGGCGTCTGCTCGGGGTCGCTCTCACCTGGCAGCTCCTCGTCCTGACGTCCCACTGATCGCAGCCAGCTGACTGTTTGAAAGGCTCCGGAGGAAACAAGAAATACAAATAATGAAACAGAATCTGAGAGCGTTTGGCTCGGGCCGCTCACCTCCACATATGACCTACTTTTACATTTCCCTGGCAGCGGCTTATCTGAGGCTCGGAGACACGGTGCTGAAACGTATAAAGACAAAACAAAACAAAAGATTCTGCTGAGAGAAGCTCGGTGCACCTGCGAACTTCAAACGGCCGACGTGGCCGCCGTCCAGTGATTGGACGGCTGGGTGTTACTTCCACCAAAGAAACACAAACACTGGAGCTTTTAACTGGACTGACCTCGGCGTGAGAGCGACAGCTGGAGGAGCAGGAGCTGTTTTTGAGTTTTCATTTAATAAGAACTGACAGCACAACAACAAATTAGGTCCAGAGAGGGAGAGCAGGGACGTGAGATGTAAATGAAATGGAGCTTTGTCCTGGACGGAGGCAGGAGGCAGGTGACTGATCAGAAAACATGGAACATCTTCATAAAACTAAAAAACTAAAGCAATACATTTAAAGAAAACTCGTCGGGAAAGAAAAAGTCTTCATTGTTTCCGTAACGTCAGGAAGACGTTGGACTCTGATGACTTAAACGCAGGAAGGAGCGTAACCTTTTGGTCGGGAACATGTCAACGTCAAAACGTTCAGCAGACGTACGTTCTTTTCATGCGTCACGATGACGTTGGCTTTAACAACTTAAAACCACCAACATTCACATAGCGTTAGACATGGTTTCATATCAGGAATAACATGGTACAGGTTGTTTTATTAAAGGGAAGATGGCCGCCCACCCTGAGTCACTGCGGCTCGTGGGGGGAAGTGTTGGTTCTCTGTGATCAATAAAGTTTTAAGTTCAGTTATAAAGACTTCTGTCTTCACTTGTTCTATTCGTCTCGACATAACTTCTGTTTTGATTTGGTGCTTTATAATTAACGATTGATTTATTTAACAAATGACAAACAGTGACACTTATTTTGGCGGGTCTTACACATTTGGCCCTAGTCTCTGGAGGAAGGAGAAGAGGTTTAATAAAGAAAGTATTTGTGATTCGTGTTTTCTCTGAATAAAGCGAGAGTAGATTAAGTTGTATTAGTTTATCACCAGCCTGACTCCTCCCTGCTGAAGTGAAGCTCTTACAGTTTCTCTGACCCGTCGCCTGCGTGAGGAAGCTGATGATCGAATCCTGCTAATCGACTCATTTCAGTTCAACATGAACTAAAGCCGTTTGTGGCTCTGCATCAAAATCCAGTTTTAACACGTTTTATTTTGTGTTTTGTGTCTCATGCTGTTTAATCAGATAACACTGACCAACAGATCTAAGTTTGGAAGCACTGGTTGTACTGGACTTAATGGGAACGAGAGAGGACGGGGGGGGGGGTCAGGAAAGGTCCAGAGTCAGTTTTTGCTGCAGCACAAAAACATGTTTGTGTCCTTTAATCTTTGTTAACTCCACCTCTTGTCCAGGTCTGAGCGTCCTCGGGGACAGAGGTGAGTCTGTGAGGACGGGGTTGTGTCAGAGACCGAAGAGATAGAAGCGTCTCTCTGCCGTTAAACCTCAGACAGAGATGCTGCGGCCGTGAGGCGTTCAGGTTCTGGTGCTTTGGGATGTGGTTCAGAGATTGTGAGTGCAGCTCTTGGCTCAGTGAGCCGCTCTGTGAGGCTGCATGCATCAATGTATTTACTGTTCTCCTATGTCAGTTTGGAACAGCGAGGCCACCAGCGACTCGCCAATTTACTGACATCACCGGCTAAATAATACCACTTATGAGAATACAAGCCCCGCCCTGAAGCTGGAGCGGCTTCCCTGAGCTGAATTTAGCTCTGAATCACTGCAGCCATTATGAAAACCTCTCAAAAGTGTATTCATGCCTCGCTCCCCTCCAGCATCTTACCTCCTTTTTCCACAGGGCTCCTCGCTGCACTTCACCCTGCTGAGTCCACACATCATTACCACAACAGAGGCGGCCTGCAGAGGGCCCCCGCATGAAGGACTCCGCATTGTGTTTTCATCCAGTCACAGGCAACAGACGGGACTCACAGTCCCAGAGAGCTGAAGACCCCCCGGGTGGAAACGAGGCGTCGGTGACGGAGAGACTCGGGTGGATTCATGAATATCTGTGATGAAACCTTCAGCCTGTGTTTATGTGAGAGGATGATGAGGGAGGCGGAGGAGTCACCGACCTCCTGCAGCTTTCAGCCTCTTTCAGCTGCTGCTTATGGTTCAGATGAAGCTCTGATCCACTCAGACTCAGGGGCCTCTGGGTCTCTGTGTGTGGGGGGGGGGCCCTGTGCCAGGGGCCCATGGTTGTTCTCTCTGAGATCCTCTGAAAATAATTTACAGGATCATTTTGGACTGAAGATTCATCTTCATCTTCAAACTTCCGTCTTTTTAAAATAATAATTCAATACAAATAATTATATTATGATATATATATTATATTATAAGTCTCATTAGGAGTTGAGCCAGAGCCAGGGTGAATGATGTTCAGATATAAGTATATTCAGTTTCCTGACATGAGCACTTTGACCTTTTTTATACATTTGTCATGTAAAGAAAATTTATTTTATTTAATTGAAAATTTTCCACATCAAAGACTTAAACTGAAGATTTATGATATTCTGTGTTTATAAATATAATCTGTATTTATGGATTTGGAGCTCAAGGGATTGTGGGACGTCATTATCTCCTTTCCTTTCCTAAAGGACGCTCCAGTGTTTCCTTTCCTAAAGGAGATAAGGTAGGAAGCACTGAAGCTCCTCTCCTCAGAGACCTGGACCAGCTGTGATGCTCCAGGTGTAATACTGACTCCTGACACTCCCACCCTCCCTCCAGGAACCCTGTGTTCCCACCACTCCCCATCACCTGACCCTCCCCCCGCCCACTTCACTCACACACCTGGTCCCACTTCCCATCAGCCCAGCAGCATAAAACCAGCCACTTTCTCTCCCTCTGTTGTTTCCTGCCTGCTGTTTGGACTCCTGTTTCCCTCTCTCTGACCTTTGACCTCTGACCTGTGACCATTGCTTGTTTTTCATTAATGGAGAACTTGAACTTTGACCTGCCTCCTCCCTGAGTCCTGCTTTTACTGAGCATTGGTCAAATGTTTCCCGCCAACAGAAGTATATTTATGTTGAGCTGCAGATTCCTTCTAAGCATCCGTCCCCTGAATGCACCATCTGTGACATCACATACATATATACAGTATATATACAGTATATATATGTGTGTAATATAAGTCTTCCTTTATGGTTTCTTTAAAATGTTCACTTAAGTATTTAAGGTTTTCTCCTCATCTTATGCCAGCAGACAAACAGTCTCCATGGAAACGGAATAATTTTACTGACTGCTGTAAATTCCTTAAGATGTTTCCTTAACTAAGGAAACATTTTGAGGAGATTCTGCGCAACACCCTTAAATAACTCCCTCAGCTGAGGACAAATTAAGTAGAAAATTAAGGGGATTTGTGCACCTGGCTCCAGGTCTCTGTGGACCAGACCATCAGTGGCAGGAGTCCTGGTTCTCCTGGTTCTCCTGGTCTAAACACCATCTGCCTCTGTGTCGCTCTGTGATTGGCTGAGAGTGTTTATTAATAACCCCGCCCTCTGATCTGAACTCACCTTCACCCTGAACCAGAACCTGAATCGGGTCTGTGCAGCCTTGACTGAGATCTTGAGTCCACATGAGTGGAACCGATCTGTGTTTTGAACTGGTCTCATCTTTACACCAGATGTGCCCCCCCCCCCCCGAGAGCAGCCGAGCCATCAGGTGGATGGAAAAGAACATTCTTGGAAATCACAAACTGAAAAGGTGTGAGAGTGAAAGGAGCTCCAGGGGCATTGTGGGTAACCCAGGTTTATTTAGACTGGGTTTGAAGAGCCATGACACATCAACAGATCCTCGTCCAGGACCCTCAGACCGGACCGGACCAGTACACCAGTCTGAGACCAGACCCTCAGACTTTATTGATCTGGATCTTAACGGGTCCAAACCAGCCAATCAGGAGAGACTGTGGGTGTGACCTCATCGTTTACAAAGGTCTCAGTTTCTGGCCATCCAGATGCAACACAACCCCAGAGTTTTCAAAATAAAACACAACCCCAGAGTTTTCAAAATAAAACACAACCCGAGTTTTCAAAATGAAACAATACCCCAGAGTTTTCAGAATGAAACACAACTCTTGAGTTTTCAAAATAAAACACCACTCTGGAGTTTTCAAAATAAAACACCACTGGAGTTTTCAAAATAAAACACAACCCCTGAGTTTTCAGAATTAAATGGAGAGTTTCAGAAAGTGTTTCAGAGGCTGAAACCTGAGTCATGTGGTCGGAGGAGTAAACGAATCAGAAGAGTTTAAAACTAAAACATGTTCGTGTGAACGAGGCTGAAAACTCAGTTTATTTCATTATATGAAATTCATAGAAATATAACTTCACATATAATTAAACATAAAATCATTTTAAAAACAGGAGCAAAAGAGTGTGTGTGTGTGAGTGTGTGTGAGTGTGAGTGTGTGTGTGTGAGTGTGTGTGTGTGTGTGTGTGTGTCAGTGTGTGTGTCAGTGTGTGTGAGTCTTTGAAGTTGTGGAAGTAATACTCAGCGGTGCATTTACATCTTCCACGGTCCGTCGATTGTTTGTCTTAATCCCGACTCTCTCTTCATCTCTGATCCTTACAACAACAGCGGCTCTGAGAACTAATAAATGGAAGGGTTTGATTTCCGCCGCCGCTGCCAAACACCACAGGCTCACCTTCACGGTGCAGGGGTCAGCACGGAGCGGCCGGGCCCCCGAAGGCCGAGGGGCCGGGGCCGAGTGTTTACCCACGGGGCGTCGCCGTATTGATCTTATATATCAGCACCGGCAGAGAGTTATAACATTTATTTCTAAAGCTCGAGCTGAGATCAACACACGGTGGGAAATTCATATTTTAACCCTGTGAAGTCACAGATTTCAGCTGCTGCTTGTTCTCATAATATTTCTCATGAGTCATCAGGAAGAAAACCTGACACAGACTGTATTTACACACTGATACGATCAGACGAGTCATTGATTAGGTGATCAACAGGAAAATAAACAAAGGCTCCGTCTGTTCTCTGGTTGTAGTTTCTCCTCCGTGTTTCTGTTGATCAGAAGACGTCATTTCACTTTCTTAACGATCAATCAGCTCATTAATAAACGTGTCAAACTGATGATGTTTTCTGAAGCTTCAGGGCCACCGTAGAATTAATGACACTGTGCATTAGTTAGTGACCGGTTAGTTAGTTAGTTAATGTTAGTTAGTTCACACCTGGTTGGTTCAGGTAGTTACAGCTGGTGTGAAGCTGAAGCATTCCAGATGTTCGTCAGTCATTTAAACTGGAGAATAAACTTTATTTATATATTTTACAGGAGTTTCTGTCGCTGGATGTTGGTCAGCTGTCGACTGCTGCAGCTCTTTACAAGTGTGTGTGTGTGTGTGTGTGTGTGTGTGTGTGTGTGTGTGTGTGTGTGTAAATGAATTGTTTGTGCTGTTTTTGCCTCAAATTGCCTCTTGAGGGAGAAATAAAGTCTTTTGAATTGAACTGAATTAAACTATTGTTGTGAGTTTAATGGGGCAGTTTTCTTGGGGGGGGGGGGGGGGGGGGGGGTGTAGAGTTACACATCACACAGTGTTAACCAAGCTGAGAGTTAGCCTGTTAGCCTGTTAGCCTGTATCTATAGAGGTGACATCATTCTTGATGTAGGGACATATATGTCATATATTATATTTCCCTTTAACAACATGAAGTTTATATGTTGATAATAAAGATCTGACTGACGTTGTTTCTCTGTTCAGAGTTTAATGGCCGACCCGTCTCCGTCGGCTGAGGCTCCGCCCTCCTGGTTTTGTTTTTAAAGCGTTTCACTGACGTCAGCGGCCGTGAGAACCGGAGGCGCCTCGGTCCGATCGATGGGCAGAGTCCGGCGAACATGACCTCACCTCTGAGCCCAGGATCTCTGAGATCTTCATCTGCGTCCGTGAAATGGAGCTTCGATTCGAAGCCAAACGCGAGCCTCGCTTCTTCTGCTGTGTCTGAAACGTTCCCACGCGTCACCGCGGGTCGAACTTCACGAAGAGCCGGAGAGAGAGAGCAGAAAAACAAACGTTCATTACCGAGGAGCTTTGCTATCTTTCCTGAGGAGATTTGTCCTCAGACAGGTGGAGCGTTATCTCACGCCCATCTCTCTGAACGCCTTCCTGCCGCCTGTTTGTCTTTCCTTGAAGCAGCTTTGTTTTTTCCAGAGGAACATCAACACTGAGCGGCCTCGCTCTCTGCCGTCTGTTGCATAACGTCTTTGTGTGAAGAGAGCCGTGAGAACAGACGCTGCAAACACAACCAGGAGAAGAAAAACAGAGGAATCAGACTCATTAACTTCCCTGTCGATGGTCCTGACGACTCGTCAGCTGCAGCTCCACGTCTCCTCCGGGATATTTCAGGATCTTTTATGTGTCACCTGTTTTATCCAAACGTTAAAGTCGTGCAGCGTGAACATCAACACGTCCGCTCAGACACGAGAAGAATGAATAACAGCCCGAACCTTTCCACCACCTCACGTCTCCGCACTTCTGTTTGTGTCAGCGAACGTCTCCCAGGTTTTCTGGTTTACAGGCTCCATGTTTTATACACTGGCACCGAGAACCGGCCGAGTCCTGGACCCAGAGTCCTGGACCCGAGTTACTGCTTCACTTGTCTTTTTACTGAAGTCTGAGCCTCAGAGCAGGAAGGTACATTTAGTCTGAGCTGCCGGTGTATTTATCTGACCGATGGAGACACGAGTTACTTACTTCAGTATTCTGTAGGTTCGACTAAGTTCACCAGAGCTTTTGTCCCTTTCTCATGGCCTTCATTTGAGAATGGAATTTGCTCAGTTGTCATGGAGACGATGAGGATGAAGTAAAAAAAAAAACACACAAAGTTTCCCTCCAAAGTTTCTTCAAAGTGTCAGATCTGAAAATAAAGTCAAAACTGAACCAGACAGATTAACAAAGAAGAATTAGAGATTTCCAGAGTCACTGCAGAAACAAGCGACACTGAGTCTGAGCTGATGATGCAAAACTTTATTTACATAAAAGTGTAAAATCCACCACAGACCAAAACCTGAAGTGTGATTCAGATTCATGTTTTCAAAACTCCTGAAGGAAATTTTGGACATTGGAAAAAAAGGAGACGCTGCATAAAAAAACCCAGTTTATATGGATGAAAGAGGGAAGGAGATGAAAACATGAGACGTGTGTGAAGCGACGAGGAGAAACTTTTAATCTTTCTGATTAATCGTGACACCGACTCAACAACTCGACTCGCCTTTGGTTCCAGTTCTTCTTTTTCCTTTGAGGCGACGACACGTGACGCTTTCGTGATGTTTTTGGAGGACATCGAAATCAAACAGGAAACGCGTGCGTGTCGTGTTCACAGCGAAGAACTACAAGGAACAGAGATGCTGCAGAGCGGAGAACCGTCGCTCAGCTGGTTTCAAAGCGTTTGTAAACCATTAGAGTCCAGTACGGTCCAGTACAGTCCAGTAGAGTCCAGTACAGTCCAGTTCAGTACAGTAGAGTCCAGTAGAGTCCAGTACAGTCCAGTCCAGTCCAGTAGAGTCCAGTAGAGTCCAGTACAGTCCAGTCCAGTCCAGTAGAGTCCAGTAGAGTCCAGTACAGTTCAGTAGAGTCCAGTACAGTCCAGTAGAGTCCAGTACAGTCCAGTAGAGTCCAGTAGAGCCCAGTAGAGTCCAGTACACTCCAGTAGAGTCCAGCACAGTCCAGTAGAGTCCAGTAGAGCCCAGTAGAGTCCAGTAGAGCCCAGTAGAGTGGAGCTGGTCCCGTCAGGCTGCCCTGTCGTGTGTGTTGCAGTATTCAGACGTGTCTCGTGGAACAAGCTGCAGCTGCTCAGTGGAAACAGCAGGAGAAACTTTTCCATCCTCGACTTGTCAGAAAGGATTTAAACAAAGTGAACGTCGGCCTTCAGAACATTATTGTGTAACCAGATCAATGTGTGTGACGCTCAGTGTGAAGGTTCCCGTACCTGCGTCTGACAGTCTGTTAGATAACAGACCGGCGCTCGCCGTCAGACGCCTGTTTTGTCATCGTGTCATGTCGGAGTTCGTCACTGACGTCTGCAGCGTCTCTGGACGTCGTTCAGAAGGCCAGCTGTTGCCAAAAGCAAATGTTGGAGCTTTTGTTCAGCTGTGTGTGTGTGTGTGTGTGTGTGTGTGTGTGTGTGTGTGTGTGTGCGTGTGTGTGTGCGTGTGCGTGTGCGTGTGTGTGTCTGTGCGCTGACGTTACCGTGAGGCCGAGCGGCAGACACAATGAAAAGGTCATTACGTCATGGGGGGGGGGTTCTGCAGCTTCTCAAAGCCGCCCGAGGCGACGAGTGTGTGGACACGACGGCGTCTGATGAGAAGCTCCGCCCCTCACGGAGGGAAAGCAGCACCTCCATGTTGATTCTCCAGAGCGACAGTGAATCTCTTCAGGGAGACGAGTCCGACTGACTCAGTCACTGATTTGACAGAAGCTTCAGTTTCGTGTCACGGTTGAAAAATAAACCTCTGACAGTCAAACTGCTGTTTCCAGTGGAAGTGTGAAGGTGCGGCTCGTCGCTGCACAACACCCCAGAATCTGGAGCTGATGTTGCCCAGATGTTTCAAACTATGACCCTGCACACGATGAAATCTGGACCGGACTTGTTCCGATCGCGGCGCTGTCAGATGTCATATCACAAGGTCTCAAGATTTAATCCAGATTCTTGCAAGAACCTAAAGAGGATTTCTTGATTCTTGGGACCAGGTCTGAGTTTTTGCTTCAGCTTTGGTCTTTGAGTAAAAATCTAAACCAGTTCAGGTTTTGTTCTGACCCCCCTCTTCCCTTAGAACCGGCTCCAGTTCTCGGATCTTCAGGTTCTCGTCAGGGAGGTTGTTCCAGCTTCATGGAGAACCTTCCTCAGTTCTTCTGTCTCTGCACTCCGACTCCGACCAGGATATACCGGCGTCCTCGGCCCGAATCCGGCCCGTATACAGCGTGACTGTTCCACAGCAGGACCAGTTCTGGCCCACACACTGAGCCGCAGTCTGCCCAGACCCGGGCCGGGACCCAGACACATGTTGGGTCACCTTTCAATAATAGTGACATTATCTTTATAGTTTCAGGTCTTATTCTCTCTTCTGGAGAGACACTGTGACGTGACCTCACTTCACCCTGAGGATCAATATTCTGATGTATAGATCAGGTCTCTGTGGGACCAGACCTGCTGCAGGACCAATCTGGACCAGTCAGACGCCTCCGGACGACGATGATGATGATGATGATGATGAGGATGATGATGATGATGATGAGGATGATGATGATGATGATGAAGATGATGATGAGGATGATGATGATGATGATGAAGATGATGATGAGGATGATGATGATGAGGATGAGGATGATGATGAGGATGATGATGATGATGATGAAGACCTGAAAACTTGAGGTAAATAAGAAGAAATATGAAAAATTGGGTTTAAATGTTGGTTCCTGAAGTTTCTGATACACTGCAGGTTTTCAGTGTGTGTGTGTGTGTGTGTGTGTGTGTCTTCTGGGTGGCATAATAAACAGTGACACACCTTCCTGTGTGTGTGTGAGAGCTTTGAAGAGTCTGTTTTTGACTTTTAAATAGACCTGGGTCTCTGGGTCTGGTCTGGACTCAGGTAGCCCACAGACCTGCAGGCCGGACCCACATTTAGATTTACAATCACAGGCCTTTGTTTGGACTCGCACTTCCTGATGTGGCTTTTCCAAATAAATGGATTCTGTGGAAAAGCAGCTGAGGACGTCCCGCACCAACCGGAAAATTCTCCAGACAGGAGACGGTGGAGCTTTGTTTATCAGTCTTCAGCAGATGTGGAGGAGATGGAGATACTGAGCTGAGGAGGGAAAACACGCCACAGCTGCACGTCCAGATCTGGGGACTTTTGGTGTTTGTGGATTAGTTGTGGAAAAAAAAGGAAGAAAGGAAGTTTAAAATATGGAAAACTAGAAGGAGACTCAGAGCGAAGACGTCCCCCAAAATGTCCTGTGTTCGTCCCCGGACCAGCACACATCAGTCCAGTAATCCTGCTGGTAAACTAACGAACAGAACCTTCTCAGCAGGTTATGAAGAAATAAAGGAGGAAGGACGTAAGGACAGGAAACAGCAAAGGAAAGAAGAAAGGACCCGATGAGGAAAGAGTGAAAGTAGAAAAGGAAGAAAGAAAGATGGAGGAAAGGCGATAATATAATGATACATGAACAGAGGAAGTTACTGCTGGATGAAGCTTTCAACCACATCTCACAGTCTTCATCAGCAAGTGGGTCTTTAGTCGTCCAGAGACCCCCCATCATTTGATCCATCATTAGTTAGTCAGAACCAGGAAACACTGTCAGATATTCAGATAGAGAACAAACATTTTCCGTGACGTAAACGTACGATACGATACAATAGGAACTAAGTTTGTGCCTGTGTTGCACGGGGACACTTTAAGTTGTAACAGTTTCCTGTTCTTCAGGTTCATGTTCGGTCCGGTCATTCCCTCGAGCGAGGTTTGCTTGTTTGTTTGTTTGTTTGTTTGTTTGTTTGTTTGTTTGTTTACTTGTTTGTGTGTTGTTGTGTTTTGTTTATATAATCACGTTCCTGCGGTTTGTTTAAAAACATGAATGTGTGTTTGTTGTAATTGTGGTGCGGTCTATTTCCTGGAGGGAGTGACGAAGGACGTAGAAGTGATGAGTTAAAATAATGAGCTGGTCCCAGTTCAGCCTTCACATGTTGTTGTTATAAGACTGACAGGAGATCTGATTTATTCATCGTCCTGTTTCTACCTTTTATTCCTGCGGTGACTTTTCTCCAGAGCAGATGATCCTGGACTCACAGATGAAGTCGTGTCTGAGCTGCAGCATCAGCGTCTGTTTCTCCTCCATCGCTGGATTATGAGAATACTTCACATACTTCTGTCTCTTTAACCTTTTTGTCCCTCAGCACTTCCTGTAACGGCCTCGCCTCGTTAAACACTTCAAACACATTCCTCACACACACTTTCTATTTTTAGGATTTTAACCTCAGGAGACGCCGAGGTACGAGGTCGCCCCCCCCCCAACCTCTGCCCAGATGTGTTTCCAATGTCCAAACAGATGACTCCACCAGATCCTGTTTTCTATTTAAAGACGTGTCCTCGCCTCACACACCTGTCTGTTTGACCGCGGCCCCCCAGGACCGAGCAGGTAAGAGAAGACTGATGGAAAACATCTGATACTTACTGGCGGGAAAATCCCCAGTTACAGTTACTGTGAGTGAAGTTCATTTATGGATCTTTAATTAATTAATCAACTGTTTTTTAATTGGCTCGTCCTACTGTTAACCAGCTCCAGGTCGTGTCTAATGATTAATGAGTGATCTGATTAGTGATGATTGATTATTAGTAGGAATTGTTATCAGGCTGCAGCTAATGATTATTTCCAATATTGATTAATCATCTGGTTTAAAGCCTGAAATGTTTAATTGACTTTAAGAAAAAACAAAAACATCTGAGCAGCTGCGTGATTATTAGAATATTAGAATAACGAATGATTTCTTATTAAAATAGTTGCTAACTCTCAACTGATCGTGTGATTGATCAGTGAAGGACCAGCCAATCAGAGATATAGATCGTCTCTACGTCTCCCGTCCAGTTTATTCAGTGGTTTCATTTTTTAAAAAGTTCATTTTATTTGTGTGAAATCTTTAAATCTGCAGCAACAACGAACGTCAGTTTAAATCACAAATTGATCTTTAAAAACATTTAAAAAATTTTAAAACTATCAAGGTCTGTTACAGTGACAGGACGACGGCGTTACGTGAGTGTGTGCGCTGACAGATTATATCTGTGGCAGAAGCTGGAGGATTAAAATGGAGAGTTGAGTTACAAAGAAAGAGAGACAGACGGTGAATCAACACTGTTCCATCGTTATCATTAAAATGAAATGGTTTCGGATGCAGGTCGTTAATATTTCTTGACTTTAAAGTGAAGTTTGGGGAATGAGGTTGGAAACCACTGATCTAATGTATTCATGATGTACCGATACAGAAACTGGGAAGACGTTCTGGTTGTTGGTTTGCAGCTGAGATTTTAGCGACTCGGATCTTTGTGCGTTACAGCGACAGGTTTGTGTTTGACTCTCAGCAGTAAGAGTTTCCTGGTGAACGGAGCGGCAGCTGTTTATCAGCGGCTCGATCTGGATCACGTCCTGCTCGGTGTCGTCGTTTCATCTCTATCAGTGAGATCAGTGTCAGCTCCGCTCCGTCCGTCCGCACCTTCCTTTCAACGAGAGTCACAGATTTCACCTCGCGGCCGAGCGTCTCCGCCTCAGCGTCAACATGCGGTCGCTGCTGGACCGGACCTCCACCAATTATCAGCCATCTGCAGCGCCGTGGGCCAACCGCCGCTCCAATAATCACTCAGACGTTTACTCAGAGCCGCGTCCGGAGCCGAGCCCGGCGTCTGGAATGAAAACAGCCGTCCTGAGGGAGGAGCGTTTGGCCCGGGCGCCGGCCGCCGCTGTTTCCTCTTCCTGCTGCTGCGTCTGTTAGCATTCCTGCTCGTTCCTCTCCGCTAACGTCTCGGCGCTCAGCTCGTTAGAGGAGTCAGATTGTGTTGCATGTGATGATGATGATGATGATGATGATGTGGTTGCAGGCCTCTGGAGGGTCCCTCAGGCTCAGATCTCTGGATGCTCTTGGGTTTGTGTTTGTGTGTTTGCTTGGAGACGAGCCGCAGAAACATCCATACGTCACTGTCACTTTAAAGGGAGGCTCCACCCAAAATCTGTCTCCGTCAGAACCAGGACTGGACGGCGGCTCAAAGAGCCTCAGTGCTGACAGCTGATCTGAACCCTCTGAAGATTTCGCTGTGGGAAAGAGTCAGACTGCTGCTGAAGGATCTGAAGGATCAGAGCCACGAACTGTGTGGAGATCAAATCCACCAGAGGAAAGAAGAGGAGTGACTCCTCCTCGCTGCGGGACGAACCAAAAACAACATGTTTTATTCAAGCTTTTATTGTTTTTATTCATTTTTAAGTCAGGAACATGATGTTCTTTGAAAGTCTGGAAATGAGGGACGAAGTTTGACGTAGAAATCCGACTGTAAATGGACGAATCTTCTGTTGATTTTGTCAACAGCAGCTGATCCGAAGCTCAGCGTCGACGCTGAAGCTTTTCTACATGTTACTTGATGTGAAGAAAAAGGCAGGACAGGGGAAATCTGTGCACATTAAAAACAAGGGAGCTGGGAGTTAGGGGGCGGAGTCAGACACTGCCAAGATGGCGTCGGTGGAGCAGCTCACTCTGAGCTTCAGAAACCTGTGGGTGACGTCACAGAGGCGACGTCCATCTTTGTTTTACAGTTTATCGTTTACATTTTCTCTTGGTGGAAAACTGTGGAGAGGAGAGGAGGTGAAGGATTTAAACTGTAGTTTTTCTCCTCTGGTGTTTGAGGAGGTGAAGAGGAGGAGGTGTAGAGGAGGAGGTGAAGAGGTGAAGAGGAGGAGGTGTAGAGGAGGAGGTGTAGAGGAGGAGGTGAGAGGAGGAGGTGAAGAGGAGGTGAAGGATTTAAACTGTAGTTTCTCTCCTCTGGTGTTTGAGGAGGTGAAGAGGAGGAGGTGAAGAGGAGGAGGTGTAGAGGAGGAGGTGAAGAGGAGGTGAAGAGGTGAAGAGGAGGAGGTGTAGAGGAGGAGGTGTAGAGGAAGAGGTGAAGAAGAGGAGGAGGTGAAGAGGAGGAGGTGTAGAGGAGGAGGTGAAGAGGAGGAGGTGTAGAGGTGTAGAGGAGGAGGTGAAGAGGCGTAGAGGAGGAGGTGTAGAGGAGGAGGTGAAGAGGAGGAGGTGTAGAGGTGTAGAGGAGGAGGTGAAGAGGCGTAGAGGAGGAGGTGTAGAGGAGGAGGTGAAGAGGAGGAGGTGTAGAGGTGTAGAGGAGGAGGTGAAGAGGCGTAGAGGAGGAGGTGTAGAGGAGGAGGTGAAGAGGAGGAGGTGTAGAGGTGTAGAGGAGGAGGTGAAGAGGCGTAGAGGAGGAGGTGTAGAGGAGGAGGTGAAGAGGAGGAGGTGAAGAGGAGGTGAAGAGGAGGAGGTGTAGAGGAGGAGGTGAGAGGAGGAGGTGTAGAGGAGGAGGAGGTGTAGAGGAGGAGGTGTAGAGAAGGAGGTGAAGAGGAGGAGATGTAGAGGAGGTGAAGAGGAGGAGGTGAAGAGGTGTAGAGGAGGAGGTGTAGAGGAGGAGGTGAAGAGGAGGAGGTGTAGAGGTGTAGAGGAGGAGGTGAAGAGGTGTAGAGGAGGAGGTGTAGAGGAGGAGGTGAAGAGGAGGAGGTGTAGAGGTGTAGAGGAGGAGGTGAAGAGGCGTAGAGGAGGAGGTGTAGAGGAGGAGGTGAAGAGGAGGAGGTGTAGAGGTGTAGAGGAGGAGGTGAAGAGGCGTAGAGGAGGAGGTGTAGAGGAGGAGGTGAAGAGGAGGAGGTGAAGAGGAGTAGAGGAGGAGGTGAAGAGGCGTAGAGGAGGAGGTGTAGAGGAGGAGGTGAAGAGGAGGAGGTGTAGAGGTGTAGAGGAGGAGGTGAAGAGGCGTAGAGGAGGAGGTGTAGAGGAGGAGGTGAAGAGGAGGAGGTGTAGAGGTGTAGAGGAGGAGGTGAAGAGGCGTAGAGGAGGAGGTGTAGAGGAGGAGGTGAAGAGGAGGAGGTGTAGAGGTGTAGAGGAGGAGGTGAAGAGGCGTAGAGGAGGAGGTGTAGAGGAGGAGGTGAAGAGGAGGAGGTGAAGAGGAGTAGAGGAGGAGGTGAAGAGGCGTAGAGGAGGAGGTGTAGAGGAGGAGGTGAAGAGGAGGAGGTGAAGAGGAGGTGAAGAGGAGGAGGTGTAGAGGAGGAGGTGAGAGGAGGAGGTGTAGAGGAGGAGGAGGTGTAGAGGAGGAGGTGTAGAGAAGGAGGTGAAGAGGAGGAGATGTAGAGGAGGTGAAGAGGAGGAGGTGAAGAGGTGTAGAGGAGGAGGTGAAGAGGAGGAGGTGTAGAAGAGGAGGAGGTGTAGAGGAGGAGGTGTAGAAGAGGAGGAGGTGTAGAGGAGGAGGTGTAGAAGAGGAGGAGGTGAGAGGAGGAGGTGAAGAGGAGGAGGAGGGGGGGGGGGGGG
>NW_019174491.1:593476-677944 GCF_002260705.1 Seriola dumerili | reverse complement strand
GAGGAGGAGGTGAAGAGGCGTAGAGGAGGAGGTGTAGAGGAGGAGGTGAAGAGGAGGAGGTGTAGAGGTGTAGAGGAGGAGGTGAAGAGGGGTAGAGGAGGGGGTGTAGGGGGGGAGGGGAGAGGAGGAGGTGAAGAGGAGGAGGTGAGGAGGTGAAGAGGAGGAGGTGTAGAGGAGGAGGTGAAGAGGAGGAGGTGTAGAGGAGGAAGTGTAGAGGTGTAGAGGAGGAGGTGTAGAGGAGGAGGAGGTGTAGAGGTGTAGAGGAGGAGGTGTAGAGGAGGAGGTGTAGAGGAGGATGTGTAGAGGTGTAGAGAAGGAGGTGTAGAGGAGGAGGTGAAGAGAAGGAGGTGTAGAGGAGGAGATGTAGAAGAGGAGGAGGTGAAGAGGAGGAGGTGTAGAGAAGGAGGTGAAGAGGAGGAGAAGGTGTAGAGGAGGAGGTGAAGAGGTGTAGAGGAGGAGGTGAAGAGAAGGAGGTGAGAGGAGGAGGTGTAGAGGAGGATGTGTAGAGAAGGAGGTGAAGAGGTGTAGAGGAGGAGGAGGTGAAGAGGTGTAGAGGAGGATGTGTAGAGTAGGAGGCTGAGCTTCAGAAACCTGTGGGTGTAGAGAAGGAGGTGTAGAGGTGTAGAGGAGGAGGTGAAGAGGTGTAGAGGAGGAGGAGGTGAAGAGGTGTAGAGGAGGAAACGCTGCAGAGACCAGGCCTCTGCTGCAGGTCTGCTGGTATTGTTCTCTCCGTTCGCTCGGTCCCTCTCTTTAAAACCACAAGTCTAAACACACTTAGCCCCGCGGCCGGCCACAAAAGCCCGCTGTTCACCTCCGCCTGACCAACATGCTCCCGTCATGTTTAGAAAATAACCCTGCGGTCCAAAACACACAGCTGACTCCACCGCTGAAATAAATCTCAATTTCCCTCCGCCGCTCTCCTCGTTCGGCCGTTATGTAACGAGCTAATCGGACTCGGCAGGACGGTCGGGATCCTCCAGACCCGGACGTGTTAATGGGGGTAAAATGTGGAGTGACATCCTCTGGTTAAAAGGTCCCAGTGTGAGGCGCACACACCATTATTCCTGGGCTCAGCTCACCCACGTCACATTTAATGGGGCTGTCAGAGGAGGCCGAGGTGTGGTCACCAGCCGCTTTCCAAATAATTACCCCTCACTACAGAGACGTCATTGTGTCCGACTGCGGGGCTCAGAAACTAGGTGAACACACTCAGACCTACATTCACTCTGCACACACACAACGTCCACGGCTGCCACCGAGTCTGATGAGGAGAAAACCGCCAGCTCCGATACAAACCTGCCGCCTCTGAGCTGGGAACGCACGCCATGAAACAGTGTGGAGAAAAATAAAGAGAAGAGACGATACAGATGAGATGTGACGACGACGACGACCTCGTGATCATGTGATCAGAAAGGAAATAAATAGCAAACAAAACTTTATTTACACAGCACATTTCATCCCCGGTGGAAACAATGTGCTGCATCAAACATCCAGCAGATAAAACATTAAACACAAAGTAAAACAAACACGTAAAAAGATGAAATAATTAAAACCAACATCAGATCAGTGAAAAAAGGTGTGTAAATTAAAACTAGTAACAAGGAGAAAGAAAATGTGATTAATAAAATAATAAATAGTCCAAAAAAAAAATTCATATAAAACCAATAACAGGAATAATAATAAAATGAAATGGTAAATTTAGACGACTCAGAGTGTAAAAGCTGCAGGAATAATGTGATGAAACTGCAGCATTTACTTAAATACTGTAAAGTACAGTTTTCAGGTACTTTTCAATGCTCTACATTGATTCATCTGATTCAGCATCAGTGGTGGCCTAAAGGTCAGAGGTCACTGGTTCAGGATTGAACCTGAGCAGGAAAAATGGAAAAGCGGCATAAATATATGATAAAAAATATATGATAAAAATAAAGCAGATTTCAGGTAAAAACACTCAGAGAAACCAAATCCTGCAAGGTTTGGATGGTGGGTCCAGGTGGGCGGGGCTTGGTGACTGCTTTGTTGTGACATCACAAAGTTCCAGAAGTCCTGACGGCTGGTTTTAAGGCTCAGTTTCTGAATACAGGCTGTGTGCATTTCTCTGTGGACTGAGGCTTTGATACTTTCACAGTATTAATATAGAAGCTAGAGCTGATCTATAATCACACTACACATGGACACAGACCTTTACACTGGAGGAGCTTTAAAGCTAAACACAAAGATTAAATCAGTGGTTTCCAGTCTTTCGGTTTTATTTTTTATTATTAAACTTATTTGGAGCTGTATGAAGAATTTAAAACTTCTGAATATAGAAGTAATATTTACACATCTGTTTGACTTTTAAAGTTTCTGAAAACAATTTTCAGTTTCAGTTGATTTTGTAAATTTGTTTTGTGGTTCTTTATTTATCAATACTCACTAATTGAAGCCATTTTCTATCTTTCAGTTTTGTTGTTTCTTTATCTATTTGTTTACTTAAATTCAGTTTTTATGCTTTATCACACTCGTGTATTTTCTGACTTAGTTTTTTGTCTGTGGAGGAAATATGTCACTTTAGGTTTTAAAGTTCTTGTGTCTGATTCAGAAACATCAGAGTGACTGAGGCTGATGGTTCAGCTGGAGGAGGATTAACTCCTCACCTGTCTGCTGTTGTAACTGATCAGCCTCCTGATGCTCTGATTGGTCGATGGGCCGATGATCTCGTTGCCTCCACCTGAACGACTCTTTATATGCTTTGGTTGTTTTCCACGTTCAGATGAAGACCAGCAGCTGAAAGCTCAGCAGCACAGACGCTGAAGCTAAACGGAGTGTCAGTGTTTGTCAGTGTGACCCACTCACACTCACAGTGATCTCTCAGACCTTCAGTCCATCTTCCACCCAGACCAGTTTCCAACAGGAAATGCCTCCACACGGTCGACCTGCCTCGCAGACAAAGAGCAGACGGCTGCAGACAGACGTGAAGCTGAGTCACTGCAGCTCCACATATAACACACATGATTCACTTTAAACACACGGAGAGTCACAGAGACGCAGCAGGACGGTCGCTGTCAGAACTCACAGTGTGAAGACGAATGTGCTGAAGGTCAAAGCTGCTGCGGTGGATCAGAACCACATGCAGCAGGAAACTCTGCTCATGTGTCACAGCTCATGATGCACTATAGATTTTACAAAAGAAATAATAACTTTATTCATATAAACAAAGTTACAAAATGCTGTACAAACATCAAACAAAACAAAGCAGTAAAAGACAGGAGAAGCAGCGTGTCGTGAAAATGAGGAGCAGCAAAAGAAAATAAAACCAAAAGTTAAATTTAAATCAAGAATTAAAAACTGCTTTATACGAGTGTTTCGAGAAGTGATTTAAAAAGGTGCAACAACTCGAACGACTATACAAATAACCTTTGCCTACACGTCTGCATGAACTCCACTGACTGTAAATGGGTCAGAACCCTCGCACTTCCCTCCTGATGAAGATTCATCATCAGCTTCATCAGTTTCCTGCTCTGACATCATGGAAAGAGGAGCCTCTGGTTGGTTGTTGATGTCTGAGGCTGCGATTCGTCAGGACGTCCAGTCGTCCCCTCGGCGCTGAGTAATCCACTGACACTCAGGGACTGCCGGGGTTTCTGGGAAAAAACAAGCTGTTAGAGTCTCTGAGGAAAAACCTCAACGGCATCATTCTACAATATAAAATACAACAAACTCTGATGTCACAACAGCAAAGAAGAAAACAGCAACTGAAATTTCAAAATAAAAATACGATGAAATTTAAGTAAAATGACGTGGAAAACAAATAAAAAACATTTAAGTAAAAAAACTATTAAATAAAGTAATAGATCACAATAATCACAAATGTGATTAAAGAGTAAACTGAAATACAAAAAAGCTTCTTTCTAATCTAAAAATAAAAATACAATGAAAATGAAGTAAATGGAAGATTTAACAAATAGAATGAAAAAAAACAAAAAGTGTACGTCTGTAAATGTAAATAAAATAAGATAAAAGAAAAGAAAAAATACAATAAAAAGTACAAAACAAAAAAAGTAAGATAAATATAAATATAAAAATATATAATATAAAAATGGAGTACATTGAAATACACAAGCTAAAAAGTAGAGACATGCACATTGAATTAATTTAATGAAAACAAAATGCAAATGAACGTAAATGTATTCACAAAAACTGATGTACTGTATAATGTATGTTGAAAAACAAGAAATAAAAATAGAATAAAAATGTATAATATGTACAGAAAACAAACGGATTGGAATAAATATTGAAATGCAAATAAAATGGAAATAAACTAAATGTAAGAAATAATAGAAATTGCAATAAGAAAAAACTGAAAACATGGAAATATAAAAAAAGTAAAATATATTAGAATAATATGAAGACACTTCTGTTACAGGAATGTTTTGTGTTTTCCTGCCTGTTTGTGACGACTTCCAGAAGTTTCCGCGCCCCTCCCCCTCCTGAGCTCTCGGCCAAACGTCCTCTGGTCTCCGTCAGCCTCCTCTTGTCTCACCTGGCCCACCGGCGATGCTGCACCCTGCCCCCCCCTGCCCGTCACCGTGGAGACGGACAGGTCCTCTGCACTGTATTTATCCAGGTTCAGGTGGGAGAAAAAAAAAGCTGCACTTCCAAAATAATCAGCCTCCAAATATTTGTACAAGTTAGAGCAACATAATCAGTCAGAGAGCTGCGAGCGTTTCCTGTTCATCAGAAAGACCTATAAAGACCTATATGAGACCAGCAAGACCCCCCACCCCCACATGTCAACACACAGGTTAACACACACCTGCATCTTCCACATGATATATCAAGATATTTCATGTTGACTGAGATCTGCCGCTGCTCGCTGGGTTTGTCACTAAAGGGTCGGAAACGTTGGTGGATAAAATGACAGAGACAATTTATTGTGAAAGAGCAACAACCAATGATACAACTCCATCACTCAGTCAGTCAGTGGCTCCGCTGTTGTTAATGATGTAACAGCAGCTACGGGTGTGAGGAAGCGACTGTTTGTAAACAACAGTGGCGGCTTCTGAAGAGGTCAGCGTTCTCTCCAAGAGCGTTTCTTCATCGAAGGACTTTGATTCGCCACCTGGCTCCGCTGGAGGAGGGGCATAATGAGAAGGATGCAGAATCTGATCGGTTGATGTTAGGTTGTGATTGACAAACAGTTTCCCTCCCAGTGACACGTCAGCTTGATGTTTCTAAAGAAACCAAGTCACCTGAATTGTTAAATCTTCCTCTTCTGGAGGGAATAACTGATAATCACTGATAACTACAGTTCTGACATGATCTGGAATCAACATGCCGGATTACTGAGCAGGTTTGAAAGTCATAGAGTTCAGTTAAAAGACCACAAAGAGATTTAATGTTCAGTATAGATTTAATTATATGGTACTGCACTGAAGTGATGACCCCCCCCACCCCACCCTCTGTTATGTGTTGGTGTGTGGTTTATGAGGTTCATTAGAGCACACTGAGTATATTTAATAATTAAAAAGCACAAATTAAGGGATTTCTGGTCCCAAAATATTTGATTTATTTGTTGTCTGTTGTTAAAGATGAATTAAAGGTGTTTAATGGATTCTTGTCTCAGAGAGAGAATCCCTGCCTGCAGTTGCAGTGTCCTCCATGAGGGGGCGGTGTGCAGAGGTGAGTCCGAGCTTTCTGGGCCGTCAGATGAAATTACATAATTCTTGGAAAGTTTTGTTCAGTGGTGGTGTGGAAAAATTAATTGAGGCTCCCTCAGCGTGCAGTTATTTTAAGACGTGCTCAATCAGAGGCGAGGTATTTTCTCTGAGTGATACAAACACTCGGCAGCCTCCTCCATCACAGACTGACTGACTTTTTCCCTCTGGAGACTGAATACACTCAAGTGTTCAGGAGGAAATGTTTCAAAATCTTTTCAAGGACTCCAGAAAATAAAATAAGTGAGGTCCCGTCTGCCAGACTGTCAGATTTTACAGTCCACTGGAAGTTTTTCAGAATAAAATACACCCACTCTGTTCTGAGTTAATGCTCTGAAATGAACTGAGGGAGTAAATAAAAATCAAACCCTCACTGTAGGTGGAGGAGGCGGCTCTTTCCTTTACAACATGTACGACATGTGTAACAGGCCGAGTTTGACTTTTGAAGTCAGCAACATAAAAACGTCTCTGAGGCGCCTTTGAACACCTAAACGTCCCTCTGGTTTTTATAACGTTTCTCATTCAGTCAAACTTTAAAGTGAAGAGCAGCTGCAGAGATGATCAGACACACACTGCACTTCCTCATTATCTCCCCCCCCCATTTACTTTTCTTATGTGGGACATTCTTCAAAATCCTCCTTGAAAGTCTGAAAAATCAGAAGCAGCAGACATTTTTCCTCCTCCAGAAATAAACAGTAAATCTAGAAAATCAGCTGATTCTCTGAAGCTTTAAAGTCTGATGTCACAGAAATAGGAAGAAGCAACTGATCGTGGACGAGCTGCTGTCCACCAGAGCAGTGCAACAACTCAGCAGCAACCACAATGCAACAGCAGCAATGCACCAGCGAAGACGCAACAAAAGCAAGAATGAAACATCAACAATACAGTGACAATAGCAACAATAACAATGTAACGACGCACCAGCAAAAAGGCAGCCACAGCAAAACAACAACAATACAATAACATAACAACGATGCAATACAATAACAAAGCAACAGTTAGAACGATGCACTAGCACGCAACAATGTAACACTGCAACAACAATAGCAACAACACAACAACAATGCTTCAGTGAAAATGCAGCCACAACAAAATAACAACAACAATGCAACAAGAACAATGCGACCACAATGTAGCAACAACGCAACGACAATATACGAGTGAAAACACACCCACGACAATGTAGCAACAACAACGCAACACCACAACAAACCAACACAATAATAATCCAAACTTCACTTGTAAAGATAAAATATCAGCATCTTCAGAACAGATCACCATGTGTCATTAGAGCCTCTGGGGGGCGCTGAAGGAGCTTTTATTTCTGTTTTGTGTATATTTAAAACTGGTTGCCACGGCAACCATTGTGTGTATGAGTTACTGAAGTTTTCATCCTTCAAGAAACTGAATATTTCCACAAAACATCAGCTCACAGCGACGCTCACACATGTTGGTTGAACTCCTGTTGACTCAGGCTTCAGTATCACAAACATCAATCACCTGGACACCTGACCCCCCTCCCTCCTCCTCCCCCTCCTGTAGGTCAGCAAGGAGGCACAGACTCATGTCAGAGGTGTGGGCAGACGGTGGTGACAGACCATCAGGTCCAGGACCAGGACCCCCCCCCCCCTCGTGAAGCAGGAACTGCAGAGGAAACCCAAGATGGAAGCTGGACACCTCTGTCCCTCCTTCACCTCGTCTTCCTCCTCTTCCTCTCTGAGCTGACAGAAGTTATTCGTCCAGCTGTGGAGTGTTTCAGAGGAGGAGCTTCAGGTCCTGGAGCTGATTTTAAAAACATGACAAAAACCCTGGGTCTGGGTCTACAGTGTTTGTTTTCTTATTTTCACAGATTTATGCCAAGTTTGAGGTTTTTAAGTGATTTAAAACAACTGAAATATTAAACGTAAAATAACAAACAATAAATAAAATCTTAGAATTAATACTAAAACTGACAAGTAACCAGTGAAGAGGAGCAGAGATTGATGTGGGAAATGACAGAGGCCAGAGATGATGAAGGACATGGAAGTTTATCTGAGGTGTACAGTTGTGTATCATCTGCATAACAATGTATGAATACAAAATGAATTTTGTATTGTTTATGTAAATGAAATGTTTAAAAAGCAATTTGTAGATGAAAATAATAGAGGACCAAGGATGGATCCCTGAGGAACTCCACAACCTGAACAGATTGACAGTAACTGAGGGGGTGTGGCTTAACGAACAGCTTTGTTAGGATACATTTTTTTTAAATGTTTGTGTAAAAACGGCAAGATGGAAATGTGTTTAATGCCATGTTGATATTGTGTCAGTGTGTCAAACATCATCAGCCGAAGTCCATGTAATTAAAGCCAGTTTTAATGGAAAGAATTTATTCCCTGTTTACTTTATCTAGCATCAGAAATGTTCCTGTATTAATATATTTTTTTTATTCCCTGACTTCACATGCACATCAAAAAAACAATGACCTCAGACACGGATGATCAGAGCTGCACGTGTTGTAAATCACACGTATGAACAGCTGCAGCAGAAACACTGACTTCATGTAAATGAAGGTTCAGTTCCAGCTGAGCGATGTTCTTCTTCTGCTGTGAATCAAACAGCGTTTGACCGCGTTGACCCACTGCCAGTCGCCCACAGACACACAAAACACGCATTCTTACAGCAAGAAGGGGGAATTCTGTGCCGGGATTGGTCGGTGGGGGGCGGACAGGTGTGATGCGTTCAGACCACACAGAGTCATCGCGCTCACACTTCACGTCGCTGCAGTTTCCTCTTGTAAATATTTGGTGCTGTGTGTGTCTGCCGGCTGCTGCTGGTGTGTGTGTGCATGCACACGCTGGAGGAGAGCGAAGCCTCAGGGCGAGCTTTAATTACACTGTTACCAGTAAAGAGGATTGCTTTCATGTGGTGCATACCTGTGTGCAGGTATTTCTGCAAGGGGGGGTTGGGGGGGTCTTTATGGGCCCCTTTAGCTTCATAACTTCTGTTGTGCTTGTAATGAAGGAACCTGATCCGACACTGTGGGTTTGGATTAATGTGACTCTGGCATCATGTGTGTGTTACAGTCACAGGGTCAGAGATTTGTTCCTGTGGTTTGGACTGAAGGTAAATGTGTCTGAGCAACACAATGCTTCATTCAAACATACACAGACCAGAAGAGGTGACGTACAATTAACGTTTATTACTGAACATTCGCTGCTGAAACAAGAAGCTGAAGTGAAGCTTTGAAAGTTTTACTTGAGACTTGAATCATTTAAAGCGGTGAAACTTGAACAGTGCAGCTGATGATCTGAGCTGGAAGTTCAATCAGTTCAAGTTCAAGATGATGAAATGAGATTTCACCACTTTTGTCTGAAGGAAACAAAATCTACATTGTTGAAATGAAAAGTTTATAAACTCAAAATGTGAAGGGAACAAACTTTTATAAAAATTCAACAACTGAACTTAATCTTCAAGTTTTACCTCTGACTTTCACCAGCTGTTCTACATTCAGAACTTCAGCTGAACGTGTGGAGATCTAACAGATCTAACAGATACATTTAGGTTTTTTTAAATGTTTAAATCTTTGTTTACGTCCTCGTCTTTTTCTTTTGCGCTTGTTAGCACAACAGATGAATTATTTGGCAGGTTACTGCCACCTACTGTCAGTCAGTGATTCATGTTGCCTGGAATATAATAATATAATAATAACCTTTATTTATACAGCAGGTTACAAAGAGCTTTACAGAAAGAAAAGGTGGAATTAAAATCAAAAGAAAAATACACATTCACAGAAAACAGAAGTTACATAAAAATATAAATCAAATTAAATTATATGAATAAAAACATGGATCCATTTTTAAAAACACTGTCACCGTTTGCAGCTTATGAACATGATGTGAGCAGAAGGTGGCGCTAATGCACCAAAAAGCTGTTTACCACAAAACAAAAGAAGAACTGTGTTTATGTGGACACCCTGAACTCAGGCCTGTAATCCTAATGTTTCACTTGATTCCTGCTGAAGAACATCTACAGCTTTACCTTCACAGCACCTCCTTCTACACAAGGAGCAGCGTTACAGTGACAAACTGTCCGTCTGGAGTCGTCCTGCTTCATGACACATTGTTTAAGGTAAAACTTTGACTCACATTGGTTTTTCTTGGCTTTTAAAGGTCTGAGACTCCACGGTGGTTTACGGTGAAGTCACAGGTTCTGCTGAAGAAGAAAAGCTCAGAGCTGCTCATTAAAAAAAAAACTGCAGAAATGAATGTGAACTGGTTCATGTTAAACCGTGTGAATAAGCTCCAGCGAGGTGTGAACTTGCACAACATGGCTGAGAAACGTCATTTGCACCAGTTTGTGCCAAAGTTTCCCCTGAAAGAGTCGAACTGAAACTTTGAGCTGCTCGTCTTCGCCTTCGTCAGAGTTCGTTCTTTTTCTAAAACGTGAGTGAAACCTTGACAGCGTCCCGTCACACCTCTCCGCTTCAAGTCTGAAGGTCAACGTAGATTTAAATTTCAGTTTCCTTGCTGTAAAAATCAGTTTCTCCTCCTCCGGCCTGTCAATCCTGAGAGAGAAATGAATTATGGGGGATAAGTGGAGGAAGACAGTGACTGACCACAGGCACACCGCCGCAGACCAAAATGACAGAGGTCATAAAAAGCCTCCATGTCAGGAAATAAAAGCTGCTGCTGCCAGACACACACACACACACACACACACACACACACACAGGCCTGTACACAGTAATTTACTCGGCTCTTTATGTGTTTTTCCAGCTTCACTTTACTGAGGTCTCCCCTCTTTTACTGCTGTCATATTTAGTGCAACAATAGACGCTGGTGTTCGGAGGCGGAGAGACTGAAATAGCTGCTGGATGCTAAAATCAGATCAGAGAAGAAGAAGCTGGAGGAAGAGATCGACCTGAGGAGACGTCAGAATCCTGAACGGAGTCAACGCGGGTCGAACCAGAGTCAGGGTGAGTCAGCCTTCGTCACCCAGACGACGACACATAACACGATGACACACACATGTACATTTATCAATAACTTTAACCTCCGAGGATTATGGGAAGACGTAAAGAGTGTGACTCATCAGGTTTCCTTCTTCTGACACTGATGACGAACAAGGAGAGAATGACGGTGATGGCGGCGGAAGACACAAGAGAGAAGGACACGCCGTGATCCAACCAGGAAGTGAACGCAGGTTTCCGTGTCATCGTTTCCGCCCGTCCAGACTGGAATCGGATCCCGAAACGTGGAACGCAGAAGTGACGCATCTTTAAACTAAAACTTATTAGTGCAGCAACTTTTCAAAACATAATTTTGAATTAACTTTCCTCTGAACGTCTGGTGCTGACGTGTGAAGAACAACTTTACCCACAAGCCCCTTTTCCACTGGTCAAAACACCAGCTAAAACCAGCTCACATTGGGTTTTTGTCGAGAATGGAGAGAGGGCATACGCTCACCCACCTGTCACTCAAAGAGGCCACGCCCTTAATCCTCCATAACTGTAGTCCTTAATAAAACGTAAACAGGTGAGTTATACAAACAGGTGTCATGAAGGAGGAAACAGTTCCTGTACCAGGCTGTAAATATGTTGATTTCTGCTGTAAAGTTGGACATTTTAACATGGGAGTCTATGGGGACTGACTCACTGTTGGAGCCAGACTCTAGTGGTCACCAGAGGAACTGCAGCTTGTTCCCTCTAACGTTGGTTACAGGGTGTTACTGATGAGCACAGTTAAGTTCTGTAAACTGTGAAATCGTAGAAAAAAATAAAATTCTCATGAGAAATCCAGATGTTTGAGCCTCTGATCACACGACGACGCTTCACTTTCTCCAGTCATGTATTTACCTGAGCTCTGATGTCATTACGACCCCGCCCTGCTACAGAGAAAGCATAAACAGATTTCATTACATCCACTGTGTCCCGGTTTAATCCCCCCTCTGGATGTTCAGCTTTAATTCTCCTCCACATGATAAACAGTGAGTGTCAGCCTGCAGGATGTGTCGGCCTCCCTGTTATTATGCTCTGCTCGGCGGCTCAGCGCCGAACAATGATGATGATCAGCGAAACAAACGCTCCCCTGAACATCAAAGCCTCTCACCTGACAGCTCGGCAATTACCTGGAGAGTCTGAGAAGCCGTCTGATTCAGGCTGGATCGGGGTGTGTCTGCTCTGCTTTGACGACAGAAGAAAAGACGTTTTCATGGATCCTGACGTGCAGGTATGAGTCCAACCCGATTATTACCTGCCCAGGTGAGGCTGCAGGGAGTTTATGTTTTCACTGCTGACTGACAGGAGAGAGGGCTGATCATATTTCAGCAGCTTCACAGAATAATAATCTGCTGCACTGACAGATGTTGGCTGGATTCTGATTTGCTTCAGGTTTTCAGCCTGAACTTTCCCAACAATAACTCAGATTGTTGTCTCAGTCTGATTGGTCCGATCCTGATCCAGGTGATCAGGTCTGGATCAGGTTTAGACCTCCCTCATGCTCCTGAACTGGAACAAATCACTGCAGGAGCTTCGACATCTGTAGGAAAGACTGAAACCAGGAGAGTGAAGATGAGTTCAACTGTCACGACTGCAACGTTCAGGTGTCCGCATACTTTTGTCCACATAGTGTACCTGCTGTTGCTGACTGGCAGAGCAGTGCAGCAGAGGAGGTGCGGTTCACCTGGTTTCTTTTCCTGGACATGGAAGGCTCCAACAGGTGAATCCTTCCTGGCCTCACCTGCGTCAGCGCTTCTCTTCTTCTTTTTCTTTTTCTCATTTTACACTCACGTTTTTAACGGTTTATATTTTATGTTCTTTCTGTCGTTCATGTGAAGCAGTTCATTTCTTTGTAGTTTGTGCTGCATTTCTTGTATGAAAAGTGCAATATAAATAAAGTTTATTATTATTACTCTCCCATGATTCATTGCACGCCGGTACTGAAAATAAAAATGGCTGCAAACAACAGCGACAGTCGCTGTTCAATGTCAGTGTTGTGTTTCAGCTCAGATCGACAGCTAACGGTTCAACTGTGAAAACCAAGACTCTTCAAACAAAAAGTTTTATTATTTTTAAAGAAAAAGTTACGTGTTGTCAAGGTTGCTAGGCGACAGGAGCCGTGCTTTGCGACGCGACAGTAAGCGTAAGGGAACAGCTGATGACGCAAAGTGAAAATCCTCCGTATATCAGACGGTCGATTTTCGGTTCGGCCTTCGCGGCCTGTGACGGATACGAAGGGCCACACCCCTGAAGGCTGCGGCCCCTGAACCGGGCCCCTGAACCAGGCTCCTGACACTCTGTTCAACATCATCATCAACAGTTTGTTCATCAAACTAAAAGCAGCACAACCCAGAGAGACACTCCAGCTGTTTGTCATGATTATAACAGATACTTTAGGTTCTAGTCAACGTTGGACAGTTTGATCCCTCGTCTCTACATCACGGTGATCTGAGCCAGTCACTGAGTGTGTGTGTGTGTGTGTGTGTGTGTGTGTGTGTGATGTCAGATCGTCTGTTTTGGAAAATTAAGAAAACGTCTCTTCGTCCTTCGTGGGTGGCAGGACAGTCAGGGAGGGGTGGAGCTGCAGCACTAAGTCTTTAACGTCGTCTACATCCAGGTTTTTTTCAGCATCAACACAAGAACAAAGCTTCTTTTCTTTCCACTGAATTAAAACAGAAAGAGGAAAAGTCTCTGATCAGTGTTTCTGCTAATTCCTCTCTGTCGGGTTTCTCCTGAGCGCTGCAGCCACGTCTTGTGCTCCGTCTCTTCTGGAGGTTTTTAAATTTCCACGTTTCGAAAAAAGGTCCAGATCCTCGCCGCAGACTCCGGCGTCCAGCAGTGCAACATAAGCAAACGTACCTGGCCTCCCCACGGCTCCAGTGCTCGGGATTCGCGGTGATTCAGAGAGTGTGAGGCCCGCCGTGGGGGCAGGAAGTGGAGCCGGGGCCAATGGAGCGCTGATTTACAGGCTGATGAGTCGAGGAGCCTCCTCCAGGACTGAAAGCTCTCCAAGACCGGGGAGGATTAGTTTCTTTCAGGAGGACTCTCTATAATTAGGCCTACATCTGTACTCTGGCTGCTCAGCCTGCTGGGAGAGGTAATTTACTGATGTGTGTGTGTGCTGGTATAAATTCTTGGTGATGGAGCCAACGCTGGAGATACCAGAGAAAAATCCTTCAGCTATGAGGAGAAATAAAAGCTTTTATTTTGGTGTTTTTAATAATCCCACTGGGATTTAAAGCTCAATCATTATCGTCATTATAAGGGGCATTAACAGACGCTGTGGCTAACGTGTTAGCAAACAGCTGCCTGCTCCATGTCCAGCTCACACACAACAACATGATCGTCCCACTGGAGGAGAGTTCAGCTCCCAGGCCCAAAGCAAACAGCTCCGGCCTCCGGATCAGGTTCTGGGTTATTAGCTTCAGGCTGTTCTGTTGCCCGGAGCCTCAAACTCAGGTCGAGTCGGGGTTTGGTCATTTCAGAAATGGATTTTGTTTTTCTAACATCTGCGTGTCCTAAGCTGTGAGCAGATCCACGATGAGACACTGAAGAAACTGTTTTTATACAGAATCAGATGTGTTCATGCGAAGGTTCAAAGTAGCTTCAAGGACAAACTGTGTTCACACGTAAACACAGCTGTGCTGAAGTTTGGAGCGAGGATGATGAAATGCAGTTCGAGCTTCCTGGTCACGTCGTGCGACGGGTACAAATGTACACACCTCATCCAGAGCTGGATGTCCGAGCCTTCACAGTGTCCGTCCTGAGTCAGATTAATCAGACACACACTTCTTTGTAAACTTTATTCATTTAAGGTAGATTTTCTTTCTTTGCCCTGAGTGTTGCCTCTCAGGCAACACTCAGGGCAAACCAGAGAAGACTGTCCTGCTTGCTCGTCTATGCAGCAGCTTCGTACGAGCCATAGTTAGGATTTGTTGCTAGGCGACCTCTAGTGGTCGTAGTAATTATGATGGGAGCAAAGGAGGAAGTCGGGTGATGTGGTGTTAAGAGGAGGTGGTGGACTTTCACACGGGAACCCAGCGTTCAATTCCCGTGTCAAACCAGTGATTAATGTTGTTTCTTTTATTCATTAATCTTCCACAATCTTAATTTATTATTGTAACCATGACAACGAAGGTCATCTAATCTTCGGGAAGTACTTATTTTATCCAACAGAATCCACTCACTGCACGTATTGTGTTTCAGCTCAGATCGACAGCGAACGGTACAACAACTGTTAAAACCAGGGGTCGTAAAACCTCAGTAAAAAGTCACGTGTTGTCAAAGTTGCTAGGCGACAGGAGCTGCATGGCAACGGTAAGAGCGGGAACAGCTGGTGATGCACGATGAAAAATCCTCCGTAGACCAGACCTTCTCATTTTGATCGGGCCTTCGCGGTCTTCGAAGACCACGTCACAGCTCGTGTTTATTACTGTAACCATGGCAACCAGGGTTCAGTACACCTGCCAACGCACCGACACGATTTCAGGAGACAGTCCTATGGGTTGTATCAGAAGGTTGGACCTGTGTGATCGATGAGGTCGGAGGCGTCGGTGGCTAACAGCCACGTATGGAGGACTTTGAGGTGGAGATGGAAATCTATAATCTATAATCTATAATTCTTCTTATATTACCACCATGTGATCACGGTTTGTCATTTAGTTGTTTTCTTCTCTGATATAAACAAGTGAAACTTCTCACCTGAGCTGCCTGCTGTATCCCACTGAGGTTACCACAGGTCACCCGGAGCAGCCGGCAGCCTGGGAAAGTGTTCATCAGGTCCTCGCCGCTTCAGGAGCCAGAGAACAGCCATGTTTAATAAATCCACCAATCAGAAGGCCCCCGTCGCTCTGCCAGGAGCTCTCCTTCATAATAAGAGTCTGACTGCGAAGCCTCTTTGAAATCAAACTGCAACAATTTGCTTATTAACACGGATCCCAAAGCAAACGTTGCACATGCGGCAGACTGCGGCTGATTGTGGTGAATTATAGCTTGTGGATGTGGGTTGTGTGTTCGGTGTCTGTGTGGTCTGGGACTCCTCCTGTTGTCGGACTATTGTTACCACTGAAACTGGATCTCCAGGTCTCTGAGAGTGTTTGCCTTGGACTCTTCTCCTGAATATTTAAGCCTCTTTCACCGGTGCGCTGCCTCCTCCTGATCCACTCACTGTTTGAGAAAGTGCTGAACTCACACTGACGGTTAAAACCTGAGACATACAAAGTAAAGATCATCAGGTGAATGAGGATGAAGGTGTTCACTGATTCACCCCCTATATATATATATATGTTGATAGAAAAACTCTCTCACTCTGTCTGTCCCTGTCTGTCCCTCTGTCCCTGTCTGTCTCTCCGTCTGTCTCTGTCTGTCCCCCAGGAGCTGCACATCAGTGTGACCTCCAGAGTGAGACCATACTTCTGAAGTCTAGAGTCCTAACGAGCTCGTCCAGGTGAGACGGGCTGTTCCTGTCAAGCTGATGTAAGACGGTGAGAAGTGTTTGAACCCCCGCCTGACAGAGGCAGGATGGGCCAATCAGCTGGTAACACTCAGGTATGAGCAACACCCTGAGACCCGGGGATGTGCATGTTGCACCCTGCAGAGACGCTCTCACGTGTCCTCAGAGACGGAGATTTGAAGCTGCTGATTGGTTCCTGAGCCGACAGTGTTTCAGTGCGAGTGAATAGAGTGAGAGTTTGGATCCTGTCAGCGTTTCACTGCCTCGTCCTCTTGGCCCGCAGAGCTCGTCCTGACACTGAGGGATGTGTGGAAACTCCCGCCGAGCTGCAGCGCAGACTGAATTTCATCCGTCTAAAAACAGCTCCGTGTTTGGACACAAATAGACTCAGATACATGCCCAAAGAAAATATTGATAAAGTCCCTCGTGAGACGTTCGCACCTCATCAGATGAGTCAGGGTGAATTCCCCCGACCACAGGCAGATCCTCCCCGTCCTGTCGGCTGCTACCTCGGCTCGCGCTCTGTTTTCCCGCCGTCGTCTCATCTGCGAGGGACAATCGAAGCAGCGTCCGCCCTCGCCTCAACAGGCTCTGAATCATTAAAGCTTTATTAACAAGACTTGTAAAAACAAACTGAGGAGGAGGGAGAACTCCCATCCTTCACTTGAATAAAGGGTTTAACAGCAGGAAAACACCGAGGCATCACTGACTGACATTCAGAGGAAAAAGATTTCAGGAGACAAAATCTGTGAAAATGAAGGAACCTTTAAAACTGACTTCATTTTCTAATTAAAAGCTTTTAATTGAAGGTGTTTGTTCTGTGATCTCAGAGGATTAATAAAGTTTATTCAAAGAGATGAACTGTTTTCTGCTCCATCATCGTCCTTCGTCACAGCGTTCAGACTCTGATGGCGTCCGTTCAGAGAGACATCATCATCCAAACAGAACAATGTCTTTTTAATAAGATTTGATGTGAATCATCGTTTCAGCAGGAAGCAGCTCAGACACAGACGCTAACCTGTAGCAGCCCCCGCCACACGCCACATCTGTAAACCACAGCTGATGTTGAAAAGAAGAAGACAAAGGCTGATGTTTGGTCCGAGGAACAAACAACTTTTTATTTATTTGTTTTTGTTATTCTACAGAACAGAACAGGCCTGACGTACCACCTTTAAATGTCCTTAAAAAAGGTAAATAACAATAACAATAATAATAATAATAAAAATAAACAAATAACAACACATACTTTACAGCATCACAGTGTCGTTACAGAGGAATATTGATAATCCACTGTAACGAGGATCACACTGTGAAACGTTTTCAGCTCAGTTCAGCAGCTGAAACCAGGAGACTTAAAACGTTCTGGTGGAGAAAAGTTACGAGTTGTCAAGGTTGCTAGGCGACAGGAGAAACAATAAGGGCGGGAACAGCTGATGGCGCAAAGCGAAAATCCTCCGTAGACCGTGTCATCTCGGACCACGTCCTGCGACGGAGCCCCTGCAGCTCCGTCACTGATGGGACACTTCAACAGGCCTGTGTGAAGGTGGAGTGTTGCTGCGTTCAGGTTACGTAGGAAATTACAAGCTCCGATTCATTTGAACTCATGAAGAGGTCAGATTTTCTTTCATTGGTCCCACAGTTGATGATGCGAACGCACATTTTTTCAGAATTCGGACGTTTCAGAGTTTACCGTGATCTTGAACGCAGCATGTGAATCCTCCTGTCCAATCACATCACTGGACTCATCACTGTGAGAGAAGAATGTTTGGCAGGTGCAGTGTTCACCGTGTCACAGTCTCATGATTTACCCTGACGAACATTTGACATTTGACCTTTGACTCTCTACTTTGGACATCTGTTTCATTTCCTGTTTTATTTTGAAACGACTTCCCCTGTGTGTCTTGTGGTTATTTTACTTCCTGTCTTTGTCCAGTTTCCCTCCTTGTAGACTGTCAGCCCCGCCCTCGTGTGTTCCACCTGTGTTCACCTTCTGTATGAACGTCTCTCAGTCTGAAGTGTCTCTGTCTCGGCTCCTTGTTTCTAAGTTTCTTCATGTCATTAAACCAAAAGACTTTTACCTTCTTGACACTGTCTCAGTTCAACATGCTAGCATGCTAACATGCGCTAATCACACCAACACAAGGTCCAGCTGAGGCTGATGGGAACGCCATTAGTTCTGCAGGTATCTGCACAGACTCAGTGTGACCTGATGGTGGCGCTGGTTCATCCTGAGGAGAGCGGGAACATCTGTGACGGACGAACCTGCACCGTCCAAATAAACTACAGCTGTTTGTGTCTCAGGTGAATCCAGATCACGTCCTCATCTGGTCTGTTGGACAAACTGTCTGTCTGTGTGTGTGTGTCTGTGTGTGTGTCTCTGTGTGTGTGCGTGTGTGTCTCTCTCTCTCTCTGTGTGTGTGTCTCTGTGTGTGGGTGTGTCTCTCTGTGTGTGTGTGTCTGTGTGTCCGTGTGTGTGTCTCTGTGTGTGTGCGTGTGTGTCTCTCTCTCTCTCTGTGTGTGTGTCTCTGTGTGTGGGTGTGTCTCTCTGTGTGTGTGTGTCTGTGTGTCCGTGTGTGTGTCTCTGTGTGTGTGCGTGTGTGTCTCTCTCTCTCTCTGTGTGTGTGTCTCTGTGTGTGGGTGTGTCTCTCTGTGTGTGTGTGTCTGTGTGTCCGTGTGTGTGTCTCTGTGTGTGTGCGTGTGTGTCTCTCTCTCTCTCTGTGTGTGTGTCTCTGTGTGTGGGTGTGTCTCTCTGTGTGTGTGTGTCTGTGTGTCCGTGTGTGTGTCTCTGTGTGTGTGCGTGTGTGTCTCTCTCTCTCTCTGTGTGTGTGTCTCTGTGTGTGGGTGTGTCTCTCTGTGTGTGTGTGTCTGTGTGTCCGTGTGTGTGTCTCTGTGTGTGTGCGTGTGTGTCTCTCTCTCTCTCTGTGTGTGTGTCTCTGTGTGTGGGTGTGTCTCTCTGTGTGTGTGTGTCTGTGTGTCCGTGTGTGTGTCTCTGTGTGTGTGCGTGTGTGTCTCTCTCTCTCTCTGTGTGTGTGTCTCTGTGTGTGGGTGTGTCTCTCTGTGTGTGTGTGTCTGTGTGTCCGTGTGTGTGTCTCTGTGTGTGTGCGTGTGTGTCTCTCTCTCTCTCTGTGTGTGTGTCTCTGTGTGTGGGTGTGTCTCTCTGTGTGTGTGTGTCTGTGTGTCCGTGTGTGTGTCTCTGTGTGTGTGCGTGTGTGTCTCTCTCTCTCTCTGTGTGTGTGTCTCTGTGTGTGGGTGTGTCTCTCTGTGTGTGTGTGTCTGTGTGTCCGTGTGTGTGTCTCTGTGTGTGTGCGTGTGTGTCTCTCTCTCTCTCTGTGTGTGTGTCTCTGTGTGTGGGTGTGTCTCTCTGTGTGTGTGTGTCTGTGTGTCCGTGTGTGTGTCTCTGTGTGTGTGCGTGTGTGTCTCTCTCTCTCTCTGTGTGTGTGTGTGTGTGTGTGTGCAGACGTCTCTCTGCTCTGTATAAAATAGTGAGTCTTTCATACCTGCAGCATAAATAAACCTCCCCAGCAGAACCAACACATTTACATGGACAAACTGCTAAAGTGGAAAAGACTTTCTAAATTTAGGAATCAGTGTAAATATTATTGACACGATTGATGGACAAGTCATTTTTATTCATTGTTTTTCAGCTTCAGTCCCGGAGAAACTTTCTGCTACGTGTTTTTTCTAGGATGTTTCCAGCTGTGGAGCTGCAGATGTGAACTGTGTCCTGATGTTGGCGCTCGAGGAAAGACGATGAGAGTTGGTACTTTCACATAGTGCAGAGCAGTGAGTCATGATCTATGACGTATATACATCATCAACAGGATAAAATTAATACATCTTATTATATTTTAATGACCACTCAATGATTTGCCAAAGGTTAAAATAATATAAAGGTTCCACCTGTGAGACTGGGTTTGATGGTGGTCAGTCCGCACGGCGTGATGACATCAGTGGAGAGCAAAGAGTGGGCGGGGCTTATCTGTGTCAGATTATCACATTGACTCTGTTTTTAAACAGTGAGTGTAAAAACTCCAGAGGACAAATTCATTTTTCTGTTTCATCAACCTTTTCTGAAGTGAGATAGAGGCATGAAAAACTCAATCAATCGATAATCAATCAATCAATACTCTGATGGAAACACTGTTGGATCAGTCGTGATGAGACTCAGATTCAGCTGGAAGTGAAATCTCTTCTCTGTGGACGAGGTCGAGTTCATGCTGATGAATCTCTGCAGACGAACTGACGTTGTTGAACAGTGTGTGTGTGTTTGTGAACGTCTGGCGGCGGAACAACGTCGAGGCGTTCCGCTCCCGCCGCTCCCGTGTCGGGTCAGCGTGTGAAGTCGGACAGATGTGGAGGTCTTCTGGAAAACGCTGAAACGTTCCCGTGATGTTTCTGCTGGGAAGGTTTGAGTCCTTCGGCGTCTGGAATATTTTAAAAGCGAACGCAGCCTAAAACCTTTTTGGCTCGGCGCCACAGCTGGAATATGGAGCGGGAACACAGAGAGGGAGCTGAATGATGAATGATGATCTGTGGATCAATCAATGGCTCTGATACCAGGAAAGGGATTTGTACGCTCTCCTGGCAGCGGCGCCCGGCTGCAGGATTAAGACTTATCCTTAAATTACACATTCCATTATTTCAGTGCTTCGATAACAGAGTTCACAGAGGAGCGCCGCAGCTCCTCAGCTCAACGCCGCCGGTCTGAAGGCTGCAGGAGACGCCGCGCTCCGGACCCGGAGAGGTCGGGATCTGCGGCGGCACACAGACGACTCTGTGTTTTGTTCCTCGGCGCCGCGGACAATCAGAGCGGCCATTTTGCTTTCTAGGTTGTCCGTCCGTCCCGTTCTCGTGGACACGACATCTCAGTAACGCCGTGATGGAAGCTCTTCAAATCTGGCACAAACATTCACCTAAACTAAGGGATGAACTGATTAGATCCTGGTGGTCAGGGGTCAAAGGTCAAGGTCACCATGACTTCAGAAAATGTGGTTTTGGCGTTGTGAACACGATATCTCGTAACACCTCGAGGGAACTTCTTCAAATTTGGTTAAAAACATTCACCTGGACTCAGGGACGAACTGATTAGACTTTGGTGGTTAAAGGTCAAAGGTCAAGGTCATGGTGACCTCAGAAAGCACTTTTTAGCCGTTACTCAAGACTTCACAGGAAGTAACATGACGGAGGCGGAGAAACCACGAGCAGGTGATTCTAGTTCTGTTTCTGATAAAAGACGTGAATCAGATCGGATCAGACGCCGCCTCCACCTGCCTCCGGCGCCACCGCCGCCGCCGCAGTCAGAACAGGATCGTCTGGTCCAGCCGGCCGCTCTGACACCGGCTCCGACAAACAGCAGCACAGTTTTCCAGTCGGTCACATTTCTGCGTCATCCATCCCAGAGTCATCAGGAAGCTGCTGGAAACATCTGGAGGCCGTTTGAACCCGATCGGTTCCAGGAACTAAAGTCAGGAACATCGGCCTGAGGATGGAAAAACAACAACAACAGCGAAGTTTGTTTATTTCCTGTCACATGACTCTGATGTCTGTCAGGAACCAGGAGACAGGTGGAGGAGGGAAATGATTCATAAACAAACAACAAAGTTTTATTTCCCTCAGCTGCCACTTCTTCTTTACTCACTCTCATTTTGCTCTTTAGACTTTTTATCATCAATAAACTTCGTAATAAATGTTGTTTGTCGCTGATCTGATCTTAGAGAGTCTATATATATATATTAGTCCACAGTTGCATCCTGGGAACATTTCTTCGTCCAGGGTTCCTTCTCAGCACCATCTTCTCCAGGACTGGATGTCAGATTATCTCGTCTCGTCTGACCAGCCAGATCTCTCCGAACCGTCCCCACCTGATTCCTGCTCTCCAGAGGATGAACCCTTCACATTTTAATGACCTTATGACCTTTTCTTTTTCCTCCTGGTGATCACCATCAGGACAAACGTTCCCTCCGTGGCCACCTCAGTGTTTCGGGGTGTAAGGAAAGTTCAGCCTCTGAGTCATCGCAGCGACTTTAGACTTTTACTGATGTTGTTTCCTTGAAGCTGCAGATGAAATGAGTCTGCTCGTGTCTCCTTCAGCTTCATGTTGTTGCTGTTGTTTTTACGAGCTGTTGCCTCCTCGAATCACTTTGTTTTTCAGGAGAGGCGCGGCAGCGTCTCGGCTTCTCTTTTATGAGCGCGAGGAGAGTAATTTGACTTAAAATGTTTTGTCTACTTAGCACTTAAGAATACAGCTATGATGACATGACAACCCACAGGATGGCATGACATGTGAAACCGCAGAGTTCCTCAGTGTCGTAAAATCTACAGTCTTCTCGTTGCATGGAAACTCATCCCACAAACATCAGTTATTCAGTGTGAAAATGATTGTTCCTGGAGTCGCTTCATGTCCCACTTTATTAGACAAAACTGCATCAATTATTCTGCAGTTATGATAAAAATAAAACTCTATGACGTTAAGTCAGGGACCGTCATGGCGGAGATGCATGTCACAGGTTCGATTCCAGCAGAAGACTCACTTCCTCCCGTTATAACCTGTGTTCGTCCTCACTGCAATAAAAAGACCAAATAAAACAAATGAAAAATTAAATTATGAGATACTGAGGAAGAGATTTTTTTTACCCAAGTCACAATAATGAAACAATAAACCAGGATTACAAGAAAATAAATACAATTAATGAAATATAATGTTTACATTCGACATATGTCAAAGTTGTAACACAGGAAGTCAAAATGAAAAACTGAGCAACAATAGAGACTTTCATCTATTTTTAAATAGTCTTCAGGTCTGTGTTTTTATATTTTTATTCACTTTATTATATATTACATTGTGACTTAATGTGTTAAAATGATGGAAATAAGTCAAAATAAATCCTTAGCAATTCAAAATTCAGAGATATTACAACTTACAGAAAGATAGGTAAAAATGAGTAGTAATTAAAACTTGGAGTTTTAGTTCACATTATGAAGTGAAAATATGTTTTTATGATCCTTTTTTTTCTGGCACTAATGAGCTTCCGTACTCACATTATGGACAGTGTATTTAATTGTGAGACAATATGTGCAAAACTGAAAGTGAGTAACTTTAAATTGAAGTTATGAGATAAAATGTGACAGGAGATTATTTGTACGTCTATCTTTTCATTTGTTCCTTCTCTTCCTGGACGTGACCGTCCGTACATGATGTTTATGTAACTGTGTTTGTGAAGCTGCTTTCACTCTGTTTTATTTGTTTGGTTCAGAAGAGAAAAGTCTTAATTTGTCCCACTGACTTTAAAACGTGTCTCCCCGGGACTCTCCACTATAAACTCTATGATTTTCACTGTAAAACAAACTAAAGGAGAAAACCTATAAACACACATTGTGGTTTGTAATCCTGTTGACCACAAACAGAGTCAGGACTCACACGGTCGTGGCAGCGGTCCAGGTCCGGCCCAGCGGACCGGGAGCTCTGGGAATTTGGAAGGAGTTTCCCAGAGAAATGCGTCAGCCGGTGGGTCGGAGCGGACGCGCCCTTCTGCAGCGCCGGTTGCATCACGGCTGCTGTCAGCCGCGACATCAAACGCGACGCTGTCTGCATCCCTGCTGAAGGCGTGGGCGGCGGGCGGCCCGCGCCGCATGACACATCCAAAATATCCACTAGCACACATTCCAGCTCCGGAAATAACACGACGCTCGCCACACAGGGGCCCCGGGGCCGCAAACCAAACAAAGCTTTTACATTTTTACATTTCTTACGCATTGTTTGAGCCGAGAGGAAAGAGTGAAGCCGTCCGGCTGCAGACATGGCCGCTGTATATTTAGAGCAGGGCACATTAAAAATAGATGCGTGGCCTACAGTGATATTCTCACAATAACACTGCAGCACACGCTCCTGCGTCAGCGGCGGTGGAAGCCCTGCAGCTACAGGGGCCCACACAGGAGAGCCTCGTCATGTTCACCTCTGTAATCCCCATCAAAAAACACGACGTGGGGGAGGCGCTGCACTTTCCCACCAGCGGCCGTGTGGTGGCTGATGGGATACCTGGCTGCAGCGACTCTGCAGGAGTCGAGCCGCTCAGGCAAAGACGTGCGACCGCAAGGTAATGGGCATTCCTGCGAGCTGAGCGCAGAGCGAGGCTTTGAAGAGGCTCCGACCACAACAGAGCAGACCTCAGGGCCTGATCCAATCAGGACTTCACGGGGGTAAAATAACCCAGATCTCCCTGCAGAGAGAAACCAAAACACCTCCTCAACAGCTCAGGCTGATTATCCAGCACACACACACACACACCCCCCGGAAATTCATGAAGCACAGGAAATAAATGCAAATGAATTTACACTTTCTGCATTTTCAGCAGTTTGTCTTCCTGGCCCTTCCTCTGCGGAGTGACGAGAGGCTGCAGACGGTAACAGAAGAATCAAATTAAACCATTAAATCGACATCAGATGAAAAAGCTGTGTGAGGCCCGGAGCTTTCACCTGGATGTTACTTCTACTTTCTAAACCAATAGGAGAATATGAGATTTGCATTCTGGGAAGCAGCAGGAGCACTGGTACGCAAGCTGAGCGACGTGCCGCTCAGAACTTATTTAAGGCACCTGGAAAAAACCGTCAACCTAAATATATCTATATATAAATATATTTATCGGTTTAAGTGCTTTATTATACATATATATATATGTTTTCACTCTTTTATCTTGCCGTCTAACAGCCCTTTATTACTTCTGCGTAGGAACATGGAGAAAATGTAGCTCAAAAAGGAAAAGGCCGACTCAACAATTGTTGATTCAACTTAATATCTGAAGTTTATTGAATTTATTTTCTCAAGTTCAAATTTTACATTTTCAAAACTCATTAGATAATTTTCAACTAATTATATAACCTGAGTGTGTAAATAAACTAAAGCATTGGACACATTAAAATGTGGCCTGAAGGTGGCGCCAGAGGGAAAGTCAGAGGATCTTCCGGGTTGTTACGGTTCATCCTCAGTGGACCATGAAAGTCTGAAACACATTTCATCACAACAATTGTTGAGATGTTTCAGTAAAAACGTCACGTGGCCTGAAGGTGGCGCTGAAGGAAAAAATGAGATTTAAGAGCCGATGTGAAAGATGTTCTCTGGGTAAAGAGGAAGTCTGCAGAGGGAGAGGAGCTCGGAGTACAAACGCTGCTCAAAGCATCTGATCACGATCGTCCTGGGCGACTTCCTCTGGAGGTTTTCCGGCTACGTCCAACCGGGAGGAGACCTCGGACTTCTAGAAAACCCTGCTGGGCCTGCTGCCACCGTGACCCGGAACAATGTGGATGGATGGTCCAGAACAGGACTGGGAGCAAAAGGCTGACAGGCTTTCCTGACCCAGGAAGTGACTGTACTGATCATCAGGTCTGGACTGACTGTTCCTGTCCCAGGTGTTTTTTCCATCCAGTCTGGAGAAGCTCTCAGTTCTCCGCTCTTTAAAAACCCTGTTGGACTCGCCTCCCGTCCAGGATGACGACGTCAGACCGGATCTTTCGTTGTGTCTTTTACGTACGCCGCGACACGCTGAGCGACTCCTCCGCTCCGGCCTCTGGGAGCCGCAGCACTTGAAAGAGAAGAACCGGTCTGGTTGATTTATTCCGACAGACAGCTCCGCATGAGTTCACTGTCTGACCTAAACTCCAGCATGAAGCTCAACCGGTCCACATCTAACTATTAGACCCAGTGGGAAAAGTGAGAGCTGGTATAATTGGATGGACCTCCACGCTGCCAAACATGTCAACACGCCTGTTAAAGTGCCAGATGGCTGCGCTTTGATCCGGATTTATGTGCTTCACCTTCCCTGATTGTCTCGGAGCCTGGCGACGCTGTTTTCCTGCCTGCCGGCCCGAATCCTCTTCAACCCGCTCTGATCCGCCTCCGGCGTCCATTCTCCTCCCTGAAGGAGGGCCTGTCAGTGCTGTGTGCAGCTCGGCGGCTCAGGTCAGCTCAGTGAGGATTTTAAGGATTCATCTGCATCGCCAACGTTTGAAATCCATGACGTTTCGCTCCGAACCGAAATGTTCGACCCAAGTTTCCTCCTCCTGAAACGGAGGTGAGCCGAGGTCACACGGTGCAGTCAAACATCCATCACTATAAAGCCTTTAGCCAGTAGGACAACACGTTTTTCTCTTTTATTTATTTGTGTGTGTGTGTGTGTGTGTGTGTGCGTGCACTGGGGCTTTGTAAAGGTTTATCTTTTGTCTTTTCCATTTCAAAGAGTCTTTTCTACTGAAGTCTGAGGGCGTCACCGCTGCCTTCACCCTCCTGATCAAACACTGGGAGAAAGAAAGAAAGAAAGAAAGAAAGAAAGAAAGAAAGAAAGAAAGAAAGAAAGAAAAAGAAAGAGCCACCTACTCAATCCAAACTCTCCTGCTTCGTCATTTGCCATCCCAATTTGTTTTGAGGCCGCTAAGGCATGTCTTTTGGTTTGCCTCAGTGAAGCTGTTAACACATAGCAGATTTTTACATGCTGCCATTAAAAGCCACACTCTTTAAAAAGGCCCATTTTTATTTTTAGCATGTCTCCGTTGAAAAAGAAAAAGGAAAAGTGGCTTTGGATCGCCTGAACCCTTCAGAGCGGCTGCCAGAGGTCCACTCACTCTGTGACTTCTGCAGCGCAGCAGCCAAATCCTGCACTTTGAGGACAAACCCCGTCTCAAGCCGGCTTTAATGCCAGTTTGGTATCAGGCTCTGCAGAGATGCCCACCCACCTTTCTCAGTTACCCCCTCCACCCCCCCATCCCCCGCTCCAACCCTCCAGCTCTGCATGGCGAGACAATGTAATTATGAGAAAATGCTCGCTGAAACTTAAAGCAGACGGAGGTTTTTTCATCAGCTGGCGGAGCTCCGAACCTCCTCCATCCCCAACAGATCCACCCACCATCCTCCTCCACCCAGCACCATCATCTGACACCCAGACTCCGATCCGGTGTCGTGGGAGCAGCGACAGTCTAATATGTGGTCAGTGGGAATGTGTGTTTGACCACAGAGTGTGTGAACCGACGTATTTCTCTGTTTAACATCTGACACCAGCAGATAAACAGTTCAGAGCCACCGACTAAACTTTCCAGATCGATGTGTCCCCAGTGGGCTGTTTCCTGTCTCTGTCATCCACTGAAAAGAAAAGTTCAATCTGCTCGAAAATGTTCTGTGGAAAAAATATTTTCTTTGATCCAGAAACACAAAGTCTGACTTTAATATCTGTGTGTGGAGATACAGAAGAACAGCAACTTAACACGCATCGTACACAAGGATTGAAAGTACAGGAGCCTGTAGAGGACATGTAGGGGATTCACATGAAGTTCATTATTTATATATATATTGTTTAATCTCTTGTTTTATTGGGAGTCCATGTGTGATCGATGACACAATCAGAATCAGGTTTGTTAAGTAGGTTTTCACATACGAGGTATTTACTTTGGTTCATAATAAACATAGTAAGAAGGAAAAAGAGGAAGAAAGAGAGAAAGATAAAGCGAAGCCAGTCCTGCAGGTCTCATGTTTGTATTAATGTTTTATTTATTTGTTTGTTTCTGCACCAAAAACGACATTTAAAACTAAACAGTGAAGTAAGTGTTATATTTATTGTGTTACTACTAATTATGCATGAGCGTATAAACAGCATTGTGGCAGTGGAGGTGGAGCTAATTTTAACTTCATGTTTCAGAAGTAGGTCATGTGCTTCGTGTCCAATAAGCTGAATGTGGAGCAGGAGAAAGTACAATACTCCCTCTGAAGGGTGGAGGAGGAGAGACGGAGACAAGACTGCACTCACGTAAATGTAAATGTCCTTGACTGCATTTACGATACAGTCAAGATTTAAATGTGAATCAGCTGCTGGTGAACGTCTCAGTGTGACGGACCTTTTTGAAAATTGCTCGTTGGTCATAAAATGTAGAAACTATCCAGTAACTCCAGGTGAAGAGGAGTAAAAAAAAACGACAGGATTTCAGCTGCACCTCCTCAAAACCTCTGTCAAATGAGACGTTAATACTGACTCACTGCGTTATTCTGTCTCTTTCTTCTGTTTGGGGGGTAATTATGATTTTTTTGGAACTACAGTTAATGCTTTGATTGATGCTTTGGAGGTTGTAATCATAAAGTATAAAGTTAGCGAGTCAAACTGTCCCATTACCAGCAGCTGAATCAGCTGTGATCACTTCCTGTCTGCAGTGCATCATGGGTGTTCAGACAGCTGTGTCACTGTGACACTGAAGGAAACTTAAAAACAGGAGTTCTGCAGAGATAAGAAGCGTCTTTGTTTCTCTGATTTCTCTGCCCGTTATTGGACGTTTCCCGGGGATGGACGTGAGGGATGGCGGCGTCCTCGGGAAGTGGAAGTCAAACTGAATCTAAAAACATGTGTTTCACGTCTGTGTGCTCAGATCCGACTGAGTTACGACTCTGAGAAGGAGGCGGATTGAAAACCTGTGATCTAAACTCCAGTTAAGTGGAGTACATGTGTCTCCGGTCTCCTGTGACCACCTCATCACTTGAATTGACTTTTGAATTCGACCATGAAAACGCTGTTTAGCAGAACAAACGTCCGCACACAGTTATATTTATAAAAGTGTTTCTGTTTAGTAGTAAAAATTAAAATATGGCCCGCACCGAATCCCATGGTGTCCGGAGACAATAGAGCATTTATTGATGAGGAAACCATAAACAAGGAGTCTGTCTGTAATAATGCTTTTGGGCCTGAGCACTTTGAGTGACTCATGGAAATAGAGCGAGTATGGATGGGAAAAATAACACACAACAAAGGGAGTAATTCACAATAGAAAATGGAGGGGAAAAAAAGAGAAAACGCACAACAGATGGAGGCTGTAATCAATACTGCAGCCCAGCTTCACATCTGCCTCCGCCCGCGGGGAGTGGAAGCATCTTTCCATCTGAGCGCAGAGGAAAACCAGAGATCGCCACTTTCAGGGCGAGTGTGCTCCGGGTGTTGGCGTCCGTTCATGGGAACGGTCGGCTGTTAGCCGATAAGATAATGACGAATGCAATAACGATGATAGCTAACTACGGTTTTCCTGCACGCTTCCCGAGGAGGGAAAACGCAGGATGGTGAATATTATACAGTTTGTTCTGTGTGAAAAGAGGCCGCAGAGAATTCTGCTGCGATTTGGTGCCAGAATATATAATTTAAATAAAATACAAAATATGAGTTTAAATGTAGTTTAATTATAATTAAACGACCTTAAATAACAATTTTCTACATTCAACTTTGCAGTGATTCATATTTTCAAACTTAAAAAACTTTCTTTAAACTTGAAAAATGAATGATGCTGAATTAGCTGTTAGCAGCTAGCATCGTATACGTTCAGACAACTGTCAGTGGATCGCTGTGGTACTGAAGGAAAGAGTTCGAATGGCGTTCGGAGCCTCTTCTGTTCAGACTTGTGGATGTTTATTTGCAGTGGATATCAGAGATAATGAAAGTGGAAGTCTAATGAATCTAAATCTGTGTTTCATGTCTGTGTTCAGATCTGACTGATTTCTGACAGAAGTAGCTGCTGCAACTCCTTCTATAACTGTGTCACTGCCAAACTACAATAACTAACTTCCTGTTGTCTTCACATCCCCTGCAGAATCTTTACGCTTTACTCCTCCAACACTTAATAAAAATATTGCAATATAGACAAACTTTTTGTAGGTGGAAACTACGGCGGCTGACAAAGCTAAACACACGAACCTCCAGGCCTGTAGGGGGAGCTCTAAGTGCAACAACCATATAAGCTAATGCTAACGCTCGCTACATTTTCTGTTGCTGTTTTATAATTTTGTAAAAACTACAACCCAATGTAAAAGAGCACTCATACTCTCTCGTTTGGTCAAAGGTCAAAGGTCAGGTCGTAGGTCCGTAGGTCTCGGGTTGAAGCTCAAGGAGTTGCACTCAGAGCTCCCCCTACAGGCCTGGAGCTCTTCTGTATTTGCAGATCATGAATGTGTCGGCTTCCTGCAGCACGTTTCTCTTCTTATATCTGGTTTGTATTTTCATGTGATTTTGAATCGACGTGGTTTCTCCTAACGGTGGCGGCGTTTTGGGTCGCTGCAGCCGCCGTAGGAAACAACAAACTATAACAATCGAATATACATCAACCCACCTGTTCAGAAGCACCAGGTGACACTGACCAACACTTCATCCAACTTCACAGCAGATTAAACTGAGACTGCAGCTGAAACGCTGGTAATAATGTCTCAGTGCAGGAGAAAGGTTCCCAGCTCTCAGCGATTACCTCTGTGAATACTGTGTTATTCTTACTGATAGGAATGATGGTGAAAACCATGAAAATAATAAGACTCAGGGGGAAAAGTCTGGAATGAGCCTTTAAGGCAGATGTGAAAGCAGGAAACCTTAATACCTGCAGTGGGCAGCAGGTTTCTCTAAACACTGAGGCTGTTTGAACCATCAGTGCCCTCCTCTCTTCACCTAATGACTCCCACTCCTCGCCGTTCGGCTTCTCCAGTGTCAGGGACGGACATATGGAGAAACGCTGAACAGGCTTCCTTCCTCTTCTTCCCTCCTTCGGCGCTTTTCGCTGCCCGTCCTCAAGACATTTAAAAACAATTTACAACCAGAGTCACAACAAGGAAATGTGTAAGTGCACTCACATATCTATTACACACTGCACACAGCATGGTATTGCCATTAGAAGAAAAACGGCCCTGACACGACCTGCACTTCATTTTCTGACCCGTGTGAGGAAAAGCAGCAGCGCAGCGAGAATCACAGTCAGACAATAAAAGCTTAAAACTAATCGACATGGACCGGTTCTCCTCAGAGCGAAGGCCTGGATCCGCTCTGAGAGAACCGACGCCGAGCCCCTGCAGTCGGTCTGTTCTAACGAAGCGACAGTTAAACCGACGCTCATGAGGAAAAGAGCTGGAATATTCTGCAGAAAATCAAATTAGGAAACGATCAGATGAGTGTAGCTCGGTGAATCTCTGCTGTCTTCATGATAAATACCTCCAGGCTGCACGGTCGGGGAGAGAGATACCTGCGTGTCCAACACCTCAGAGCAGATACAGGAGGTGAGTCACAGCTGCTGCAGATGTTTTTACATTAGCTAACAGGATGTTAGCATTGAGTTGCATCAATTTAATACAACGTGAGACAATGAAAACATCAATTTCTACCATTTGAGAAGCTGGAGCCGAAAATGTTTTATCATTTTGTCTTGAACGAAAAACTACAATTAACCACTGATTAAAATAACTGGTAATTTTCCGTTAATTGACGAATGTTTGCAGCTCTGAAGGAACGACGGAACTTGAGAGAACTATCGACACAGATGTGAACTGATGTTTGACTTTTATTTGGTGACGCAAAATAAAAAGCAAAGAAAGTGAATCATAACGAGACACAACAACATGTTACCAGAGAACAACTGACAGCTCTTTATTGTTGCTATAGATCGAGATGATTTCTATATATTTTGATTAGTTGAGAGAGAAGCAATAAATATAAATAACACACACATATAAAGATAATAAATACATGTTAATGATAGATGGTATTTGTTTATTTATTTATTTTATTTTTTGTTCTCAAAATCTAAATTTATGTAAAAGACATTCGTACGAAATCAAAGATGAAACTTGATTTCATGACGTCAGTGAGTGAGTGATCGTTCGACACCGGTTTTTCTGAGACGTTTGTTGTCCGATATCTACAGAAAGATCTTGTCAGAAATTAGACTTTAACCAGTGAAATGTGTCTGTTCAGTGACGTGCTGCGACGCTCTTTTTACTACAAGTTCAAAAATACTCCGATTCTACGAAACCGAAGAGGAAACTTATTGACGATGCCTTTTTGGAGCCTCATGTAGAAACTGTTCGACTATTTTCCTGTTTGTTTTCTGGGGTTTTTCTTTCTGCTCGTTGGTGGAGATGAGCCAGAGTGAAGTTGGCGAGACTCAGACTTAACATCAACACCTGTGGATGGAAACGAGGTCTGGTGTATATGAGCTGAAGCTCCAGTCAGGGTGTTGGACCGGTCAGTCGAGGACACAGAGACTGAGCTGCTGCTTTTCAGTCCAAACGCAAACAAGGTAAAGACCGACAGAGCGGCGCTGGACACGACGCTGAGACGAGAAACAGCGATCAATAATTAGTGTTCGATGCTGCTGCGTTCGCAGTTTGATTCTGGAGCAGATTCTTTCACTGGAACATGAAGATAAACAATCGGTTTTATTGTGACGGTTCGAGACCGGCGACCATGTTTTTGTAATGCGGTTGCAATATTCAGGCGTCCACATACTTTTGGCCATGTATTTTACCTGTTGTGACATCACTGACTGGGTGTGGCCACAGACAGGTGCTGCCAATCATCGGATGATGGTCACAGTGAATGATCTCAGTCTTCATCTTCCTCTGAAACAGAAAAGCAGCGAGCGTCAATAATCCGGTTCCTGCTCCGCCTCTTATCCAGTGGATCTGCTGGCTGATGGAGCGAGGAGGGAAAAAGGGGGACAGTGCATCAGTAAATCCTCACTAAGCTCCTTTCTTCAAGGCATCCATTCTTGGAGAAAAACTGACACAGAACTTCCATTACCATGTTGGCAGATCAGGCCCGCCAATAAAGAAGGAAATCAGACTAATTATTTCCTGAGTGGAAGTCAAGATTTTTCTGTGTGCGTCGAGGCTCCAGGCCCGGAGGCTGAGGACAGAGCTCTGGATAAACACCCACCTGAGCTCGGCGGCTACCTGCAGCCAGACGCCGGACTTATCCAAACAGCCTCCTGCGTCGGCAGGTTCTCTGCGAGGAGGAGGAGGAGGAGGAGGAGGAGGAGGAGGAGGAGTCCGGGTCCCGGTGTCCATTTCTGCTCAGTCATCTTCCCCCTGACTGCTCGAGGAAACCAGCACATCCTGCACCCAGCGCTGGAACCACTGCTGGATCAGGAACCCGAGGTCTGCAACAAATTACAGGCCGGCCTGATTCTCAATCACTGAGACGAGGAGGCAGCGGCCATTTTCACCCATCGACGAGGGTTCATCGCTCCAAATGATCCTCAGAGGAGGAGGAGGAGGAGGAGGAAGAGCGCAGACCCAGAGCAGAGGTATCAGTCACAAGGAAACAAGGAGAGAGAGGAGGAAGCAAAGAAGGAAATATGAAAGAAACAAAAGAGGGACCTAAAAACAGGAAGGAATAAGGGAAGAGAGGAGTGAAACAAGGAGGAAAGGAAAGAAGAAAGGAGTGTGGAATGAAAAAGGGAGGAAATCAAAGGATGAAAAGGAAAGGAAAAAGAAGAGAGGAGGTAGGAAAGGAAATGTAAAGGAAGCAACAAAGAAGAATCAAGGGGAGAAAGAAAGGAAACAAGAATAGGATGAAGAGCAGGAAAGAAGAAATGAACAAGGGAAAAAATAAAACTGGAAGACAAAAGAACCAAGGAAAGGAAGCAAGGAGAAGAGGAGAGAGAGAAACAAGGGATGAAAAAGGTTGGAAAATATGGGAAGAAACATGGAGGAGGAAAAGAAAATAGGTAGTAGGTAGGAAAGAAAGAAGGAAAGGAAGACAAAGATGAAATAAAGAAAGACAGAGGAAACAAGGGAGAAGGAAAGGAAGACGGTGTAAAGGAAAGAAGACAAGGAAATAGGAAGGACGGATCAAAATGAAATGAGTTAAAAGTTTTTTCAGATGTTGAATTAGCAGAAATGAAGAGTCCATCATCAGCTGCATGTGGAGACGATGACGGCGATTGTAGTTTTCATTTGTAAAACTTGAAGGTCTCTCTTCCTGAAACACACCTGACCACATCCCGACTCGTTTCTCTGTCACAGCTCGCAGCCAGACTCCCGCCGCTCTTAAACCCGGGACGAGGCTTTCATGCAGCAACAGAGCGCTCTTATTCTCCCCTGTGCAAGTGATCTTTTACAGGATTTTCCCTGCATGCATTGCCCTCATGAGGAGTTGTGGGGATTTCTCTGTGTTTGGCTCGAGAGGCGGCCTGTCAACACGCCCCGTCAACAAAGCTCTGTTTCCATAGAGACGCCCAAATAAGGGAAAAAAGAAACGCAAACGGCCGAGGCCAAATTGCATTTTCTTCTCCTCTCAAGTCAATTGGTATGAACAAGGGAGTTAGGTTAAAGGAGTTGATACTTTAAACATGTCATATACAGTTAGACAAAGAGGCTGAGGCTTTTTTCTCTCTGGCTCGTGGCTGAGTTTTTCTCTGCCGAGCTTCGGTCCGTCTGAATCCTTCTGCCTTTCCTCCGCTGCATGAGAAAACTAAAGATCAACAACTGGAATTTCAAAATTGCTCCGTCGCAGATGTTAATACCATCAGTCTAATCACATCGATTGTCCAGCGAGCGCTCAGCAGCCCGGGGGGGGGGCATCTGTTATTCCACAAAACTCAACAAGTAGGTTTCCAAACGGACATTTCATTTTTCGGATGATGACAGAAATCCGTGTAATCACAACACAGACCGCTTCAGGTCAATGAAAACTCAGCGTGTGTCGTTTTTATTTATTTACACACAGAAAAGTGGAATTTTAAAGTTCCACTCTCAGACGTTTCAACGGCCGAACCATCCTGAGGGGGCGGAGAGCCGGAGAGGCCCGAACACAGGAAGACGTCACTGATCATTAGCTGAGCGTCACCAGTCCGTGTCACTCTCCTCTGTCAGAGCTGCAGGTCACAGACAGACAGACAGGACTGATGCAGCTGCTACACCAGCTGCGTGGCGTGTGCGCCTGCTGTCAAAGATAGACAGAGGAAAGACCTGTTGATGTCATAGTGACATCACACCAGCAACATGACATCAAACTGACGCCTTCCACTGTAGTTTCTATGTCCAGGCTGAATCTGAACATGATACAGACAAGAAGAAATATTAAATATTCTCAACCATTTTTAGCAGCTGCATGTGGTGACGGAGACATTTTAGAGACATTTTCTGTCAAAAATAAAATAAAATTAATATATAATGAAAAGAAATCCAACATTCAGTAACTGTAAACTTTGTGTGGAGAGACAGAGCTGCAGCAGCAGAGACGCACACGCATCGCAGGCAGTGTGTTTTTTAGCCGCTTGTTAAAATGTGCTGAGCTGGCACTGGAGGTCAGTGTGATGTCAGGAAGACGTTGGACGTTGAACACACTGCCACTCGCGACGCAGGTTAAAGGACAAACAGTGAGTTCACTCTGTCCATAGCAACGCTATACCTCCGGCTTCCACCTGAAGCATGATGGGAAATACAACAGCCTCCCCGGTCACTTTCCAAGAGTCTTCTTGTGTCTCCGAAGTCTTGAAGAATCATACGAACATGAATGTAGTTCCTCAGTCGTCCGTCGGGTGTTGGACACAGTCAGGAGAATCATGTCCTCAGTTCGGTCTGGAGGTAAATCTGTGGAGCCCGAGGGTTTGTAAGAAGCAGGAACTGTCGGAGCAGGTCAGGGTTTTTTATCCTGTGCATTTGATCATACGTGAGCACAGACAGTGGAGAACAGGCCTGGCTCTCTGAGCATGTTGTCTATTACAAACCACCTCCTGCAATTTGGTACCGGCTCAAATTAAGTTCCATCTGGAACGACGAGGAGCACGACTAACGTTTTATCACCCACATCCCCCTGAAAGTTAACCCCCCCCCCCCCTTCTTCTTCTTCTTCACTTGATTTCACAGTGTCTCTCTTCCACCTCAGTCCTGCTGCAGAGGAGTGAAATTCCTCTCTCAGAAATGTTCAAAGCCGGGACAATAAAGTCGAAGCGACAGACCGACAGATTGAGGCCACACAGATTTCTCATTTCCCAGTTTTCATTGACATGTTAGAAAGTTTATAGATGTTTTTCATTTAAATAAAAGCCAGCAGCAATCAAGTCAACCACTTCAGAAACTTGGAGTAAATGAGCAGAGATTTACAACATTACTGAAATTAGTTTCCCAACTGCTCGGCATCTTAAATCAGAGCTGGAGTCGGTTTTTTTTTAATCTACCGAGGAAGTCGTGTTTTTGTTTTGCAGTCAGCAGGATACAGTATCTTAAAAACCAAAAAATGAAATTTGGCCCAGGACAGAGGAACAAGTGATTAGTATTTAGTGCAGATTCATTTCCAATAGTGCCGTCTTGTCTTCATTTAGAAAGACCTTTATGATCAGTTTCAAAGCTAGAAACCAATCTGTGTTTTCACCTGAACTCCTCGTTGACAGATAAATCTCTGCGTGTCAGACGGTTTGACAGTTTTACAGAGATGAACATGTTTTGGCAGCTTGTGATATTTAGGCAAATGTTTGTACCATTCGTGTTGTTTCCCGTAACGTTCGGAGGAATCGGACCCTCCGGGTTGAACTGGTATGATTAACTGGACGGGCCGGTAGCCGTAATGACTGATGACCAGTGACTAACCATACCAAACATTATTTCTGATTAATACAGCTAAGCTGAAACTATTTCCTTTATCTAAATTATTATTCAGCTCCAGAGTCATAGCTCTGCCGTGAAAGCCGTGGAAAAGTTTTTGCTGTTTTCGGATTTTCAGGTTGTTGGTCCGTCTGTCCGTCTGATTTTTCAAGGTCCATTATTGGTTTCTCCATGAAAACCTCAGTTAACTGCTCAAAGCGAGTAAGTCGACCTTGAGTTTCGACCTTTGAGCTTCAAGGGTCAAAGGTCTTGATATAAAGTTGATATCTAACCTGAGGAGGCCTGTCTGGAGGGCGACGGCTCTCTGAAGTGACTAACGTCTTCCATGGTGCAGAAATTATCACCACAATCCTCTTGTCTTGTGGGCTGAGGGTTTTTACTGGAGCATAGTGCGAGTTTGATTGTGGCCTATTTTTCTGGAGTGTTTGTGTTGTTTCAGACGAAGTCGTCCCGCGCCGAAGCCGACGTGTCAGCCACCAGACCGCCGCCTGCCAGGGGATTTTCAGACCAGAGGGAGACGCTCGACACGACTACTCCTCCTCTCGTTTTACTGTGCGGTCGAGTAATTCGATCCAAGCCTCAGGAACAAGACAAGGGCTAATAAGTGGAGGCTGTACAGTAGCACCTACTGTAAGTTTACAACCTCTTGCTGCTGTACCAGATCCAGATGTTTGGTGAAGTCTGGATAAATATAGACTCTGTCAGGGGCTGTGAAGTCCCGGCTACGTTCTGTAAACATTTTTCTTACCATAATTTGAATTTTATTATAAACTTGCAGTCTAACAAGCCAGTGAAAAAGCAGCCGCCGTTCAGCTATAAACAAGAGAGCAGCTACTGAACATGAAGACACAAGTGCTTTCAGCTCAGCAGGCAGTTTGCTTTTCAGACTGAAGACTGTAAATGTGTCCCACAGTGAGGACAAGTACTCCAGGCCTTCACTCAGGGGCAATAACATGTAAATGTCTGTTTCAGTTACTGATTAAAGTAAAGGTCAACGGGTTTTAGTAGGAAAATGTTCTCATGTATCCAGAGTAAAAGCACCGACAGTGAAGATGAGTAGGTTCGGGGGGGGACCAGGTACAGCTGGGAAGTGTTTCAGTTCTTACAGTATCTTGGTTGTTTAATTATTTAATGTGCAATCTGAAGATGATTGATTTTTGGTTGGATATTGGAATATTTGAACATTCATTGAAATTAAACCATGTGAGAAGTTCAGCAGATGTTAGAAGGAAACCACAGATTTGAACAATGTGTGACATCGTCCATTGTGTAAAATATTAATCTAAAAAGTTACTAGTAACTAAACCTGTGAAATAAATGTAGTGGAGTACAACGCTGCTCTGAGGTACAGTACTTAGAGTAAATGTACTTAATCACTGAGCCTTCACACACATGGATGTTAATACTGTTCAATGTGCCAACGGGTAAAACTCCTGAGTGAACAAAAAGATGGAGTCTGTTATAGAAGCTAATATCAAAAAGGTGACAGACTAACTAAACCACCACAGACACACAGAGACCATTAACATGAAATAATAACCTCTATAATGATGTCAGACGTTTCTCTTCAACAACTAATCCTCCACTGTCTCACTGCTCATGACTGACTCCAGTGTTTGTAACATTAGCTCATATATGACGTTTTATATTGGTCATGAAATGACAAGCTAACACTGGCGATGAAAGGGCACGCTATCAGCTAGCTAGCATTAGTTAGCTAACCTGTAACTTACGGCTAAAGTTAGAAGCTAGCTAACATTAGCGGTCATCTGTAGATACTTGACACAATCTAATTAAAAAACTCAAGGTAAGAAAGTGAAGTGTATTAAACAAGCTACATAGTTAGCTACTGCTACTTTCGTTTACCTACAGCGTCTCAATTTGCTGGATCATGTTCTGACGGTTGTTTTATACTCATGGCAGGTTATACCGCCGCCACAGACAACAACAAATAATCTTCATGCCAAGACTTCACCGGACGCAGGCTGTGTACCTGCACTTTGACAACAACCGATTCATTAGCTGTTGCCGCCTGATTCCAGCGGCTCAGGGAAATAACTCGGTCCAATGAACCAGATGTTCGGTCAGTTTGCTAACACTGATCGGCAGATGTTAAAGTGTTTTCTATAAGTCAAAGTGTCTCTAACCCACACCTCCAATCAGGTCTGATAACTCCTGACTCCGGTTAGCTTCTGTTCATGTCGTTAGCTGAGAGGTTCACAGACTGATTCCAGCTACACATTTAATGTTTGAATGATGTTTTCAATATGGACAAGAACAAGAGAAAGATTTGTGTCACTGGTTCATGTTGTTGTTTGCTGTAGTGGAGTAAAGAGTACGATATTTCCCCTCCAGTCTGGAAATGGAAATACTGTGAAACGCTAGCGACCGACAGAGCTGGAGTACTGATGTACTTCATTACTTTCTATTTTCCTATGGAGATATGAGGTCAGTCGGGATGATGAGGATTTCTTCTTTAATCGCTTCTGGACCCATCAAACATTCCTCCTCCACATTTTTAAGAGCTGTCTGACTTTTACAACCTGAAGCTGTGAGCCTGGACTCTGCAGCAGCAGGTTTCTGTGGCTGCAAGTGGAAAGAAATGGAGGCGAGGGAGGTCACGTTATTAAAAACCCACTCCACTACTGCTTATTATCTTCTGTCAGACTCGGCCTGTGTTTTTCAGGAGGTGTGGACATGGGAGTATTTACGAGCTCTGTTTTTAATAGACTGTTCCTTTTAAACTTAAACAAATGCCTCTCATTATATCCCAACTGAATTCTCCATAACTACAGTAATGGCTGGTGGCAATTCTATGATCCACAACTGCAGACCATTAACATGTTGGTGTAGGAGTGTTAATCTCTCGCACTTTCAGCCGCGTTCCCCCAAGTCTGGTCTGACTGGGACTAAAACCGCCTCTACACTCCCGGTTCTGCCTCTCGGAGACGCCAGGTTTTCAGTTAACCTCCTCACCTGGCCTTCGTGTCCAGACGCCCCTTTGGAGAAGCTGGAGGGGGGAGTAAGTAAATAAAAAGTGAGCTCACAACTGGGCAAACCGCAGGATACCTCCGAGCTCCAAGGCCCAGCAACCAGTGGGAGCAGAGAGCCTGCAGGCCCCATGCCATGTTTGGAATAAGGGAAAGAAAAATTGAAGTCTTTCTGAAGGGACAAGGTTAGAAGAATGGTTTTGGTTTATTTTCCGTAATCATAGTGTTGGAATGTGCAAAGGTCTTTTTGAGAGATTGGCCCCTTGGTCACCTTATTAGCCAAAATGTGATGAGAGGGTTGGCACTGAAGCCATCCCAGAGGCTGGTGAACACACTGCAGAGGTGGCTCTTTAGTCCCGTTTCAAAGTTGAATTTTAACTGGAACCTCAATGTTTCTCATCACAGAAATGCAGCCTGGAGTTTTTAACAGTAATGTCACTTCATTGTATTTAGTTTGCAGTTTTGTGCTGCAGTAGGAGAAAACTCTGTACAACTATTTTGCGAGGCAGGTGCGTACGAGCAGGATGAGAGGATCCAAACAAACGATTTAACGAGCAAAAGCTTCTCCAACAACAAGGAGCCATTTAATGAGTCGGCAGCCAATCACCTCATCCCCTGTGAAGTGGAAGATAACAACTGTTTAACCTCAAATCCATTGATTGATATTTAATGGTGTGTGTGTGTGTGTTTTCTGGTTACAGTTAAATAGATGATGTCAGTGAGATAACTTGATTAAATAAAGGTTGTACATATTTCTTCACGTCTGTTCAAACCAGCGCTGAGCCAGGTGGATTTTGAAAGTAACATAAAGTAAAAACAAAAGTAATGTTCATGATATCTACATTACTTTATTACTGATTTATTTATACTCATTCAAACACTCAAATCAAGTGGTGAACAGTGAATATTGTTCACTATTAGAAAAAGGAGAATTAATTTGGACACAAGCAAGATGTTTCCCACCAGTTCTCATGACTGACGTGACCTTAACGAGCCTCAGGTGACCTTAACGAGCCTCAGGTGACCTGAACGTGTTAACGGTCCAGAGGAGGTTCAGAAGCCTGGAGTCCTGCAGTCAGAGAACTGAAGGACAAACGTGGTGAAAGACATTTTTAACCTGCGGTTTCCCTCATGCAGGATAAAGCTGAGAGATTGTGAAATCTTTTAACAGGATACAAACTCATCACTGTGTTTGTTTAGACTTTCGTTTGACTTCTTACTGGATCACTTCTTCTTCAGACTGTTAGAAATGATTCAAAGAAGAGGAGAAGAAGAATTGGTCCTTGGTTGAACTGAAGTCAACATGTGAACTCTCTAAGGAGTTCGTTATGAGCCACATTCAGACGTCTTACTCTGAAATTATCTGATTAAAGCTCCTTTTGTCACTTTAAAGAAATGAGGCCAACATCAGATAAAGAATTCTGGTTTTATAAACTCTGTGAAATTCACATGAGAATGTAAATAAATGCCTGAAGTTCTTTCTGACTTGCACACATCGACACATTAACCCTTCGATCAGTCTCTGTGTTTTAATGCAGCTGGATTCTCCGTACAGTTGTTTTCATTCTGTTATTAAGCAACTCAACGAGGGTGAAATCTAATTGCGGCTGATGAACCCTTTGTTGACCAGCAGTAAAACCAGCCGGGACTGAGCCGGAGTTCAGCCAGATACAGTCTGTGTTGTGCTTTTATTGTGAAACACTTTGCATTTTTAATACTTTAAGTGCCGTTCCCTCCCTGACATGTGCTGAGGTGATCAACAGTTGATGTAGTTGATAAAATCCTCTCGGAGTCCAACAGCCTGCAGCTTCCTGCAGCGATAAACTGGAGTGAATTTATTTCTGGCGTCCAGCCACAGTTCAAGTGTTGACTCGCATAGTTTCCATCATTTACTCTGATCCAGTATCTGGACTCGCTCAGCGTTTCATCAATGAGCTGACTGACTGCTCCAATATTGAATGTTAGTCATTCTGCAAACACTATTTACGACTACTGGAACCTGCAGCTGAGAAAATACACGTTTTTTTTTTTTAAGCTCACAAATCCAGGTGAATCACTCCTACTTTATTCAGCCATTACATCACACTTTCTCAACACAAACTCACAAATGGGCCTGAACAGAAGTGCAGACAAATTAGCTAAAATATGAAGTGTGGTGAGGGGAAAGAGCCGTGATACCTGGCTTAATTACTACCTGACATCTTCCAAGATTCGAGCCTATATTTTGAAGCACAGCAAGGAAAACTCTCAAAGGTCAGAGCAATTACTGCACAAATGAATAAGAGCAGTGTAGGTATGGCATGGAGTTCAAACATGGCCCTGGAGTCGGCTGCAGGGTGGCCGGGCTGCTTGGCATGGCCGGCGATGACGTGACACGTCAAATAAATGTCCACACACAACCTGGGTCCACACAAGAAAAATGTACTCCACTTTCACCGAGAGAAGTCGACTCTGCTCCTCGCTGCCTGCTGGCTGCTCGCTGTGTCGAAGTGTCACAGGTTGTAACTGCTGGAGAGTCTCTGCAGCTGCCATCATCATCATCATCATCATCATCATCATCATGAAGAAATATTCTTTTCTTCACAGTGTCGCGGACAAACGGAGAAACTCCTCATCTCATTGGTTCAGTGACAAAGACACATCTGTCCAACATCTTTCTTTCCTTTGTTCAAACTGAGGATCTGTGGGTTAATGACTTGTTGCTCGAGAGTCCAACAATAGTTTGGACTCAGACCTGAAACCATATGTGCCCCCCCCCCCCCCCCCCCAACAGAACTTGGGGAAAGTTGGTGAGTTGTTGACGCCATATACACAGAAACATGATTAATGTAAATGTTTGGTTGATGATGAATGTTGATGATAATAAAAGGAATTGCTAACATTTAATGTGTAATATGGTGTTGGGTCATAACTGTTACTTGCTGTCCTCGCAGAGTGACCTGGACTAGTTAGCAAAGTTATTTATTAGCAATAAGTCTGATAATAGGAAACACGAATACAGGAAACAGCATCAACGTTGGTTCAGCGCTCTCAGTAAAATACAGAACACCTTCGTAGCGTCTGTGTTGTTTCACATTCCGATTTAAAAGCACACGAACACACCGAAGTCCGAAGAACGACTTCCCGACTCGAGGAATGGGACGGTCCGAGGAGCTTATATGCTAAGTCAGTCACGCTAGTTACTTTGGTCGCTAATACAAAGTCCAAGAAACTTCTATTCACTGAAAAAGACGTTGGTCAAATATCACCACAACCGTTGGATGGATTCATGGTCGTCAGAGGATGATCCCTGATGACTTTAGTTACAGAACATCTTGGCGCCAAAAGGATTTCCACGTTCCATCAGGAAAATAACCATATAAGAATAAGGTTGTCATGCCAACAGATTCCTGCTCCTCAGAGGATAAACATTAGATTTTTACTAATGACCCTATGACCTTTCCTCAGGACAAACATATTCTATCGTGTGCGATGCACATTCTGGCCTGTAGGGGGCGGCTGTCAGGGCTCCAGACTCGTGTTCCTCTTAAATGTAAAAACCATCCAGAGCAGTAACACTCACCAAACATAACAAATGACTTATTTGTGGAGACATCATTAAATGACTCTTAGGCTTCAACAAATTCCTCTTGTAACAATGACTGACTTTACAGCTCCCTCCTCGTTCTGTTTCAATCTACTCAAGAGCTCAGAGTAAGTTGCTGCTGACAGCTGCGGTCAGCTTGTCTGCCGACCCAATCAAGCCTCTAACCTCACGCCCCGGCTGATCAGTAATGTCATCTAAACATCCCGGGTCCTGACGGGCCGCCCCCGCCCTGCAGTCACTTGTTACCCGAGTAATGGGACAGAGAGTCAGTTAATCAGCCGGAGACCGAAGCTGAATCATCTCATCTGGGCAGCCGGCAGCCAATCGGGGACGCGAGCCTCGGCGGGGTCCGCCCTTCAGGGAGATGTTTCGCTCCACGTCCAGGAACAACCACTCACTTTTTCCCCCCCAAACTTAAAGCTAACATAATTATTGAAATGTTGAGAGGCCGACACATGCCAGGCTTTACCGGCCGGCCGGCTGACTGACTGACTGACCGGCTGACTGACCGACTGTACAGTGGAAAAGCTACAGTGAAAATCAACACACTTAATGACACCTTGATTCAGGGTCGGACACTGCTGCCCTCTTGAACAGTCGAGGATGTGACCCTCCCTCCCCCTCCCCCACCCAGACTATAAACAACAACCTGCCAAGGTCTACCTGGGCCCGAGTAGCTGCTGCCTGTGCAAATCAACAGGCTTAATGACACCTTTATTAGTCATCTGCTCGACGCCCCTGGTGGCAACGCTCTCCCCAATGAGCTCTGGAAACTTTGGATCACTGTGGCCGCTGACTAACTCTCACTCTGTTTACATACCAGAGAGGGCCAACACTGGGGGTGAGGGCTGCCCAGGCCTGGAGCTGCTGCTGCTGCTGCTCTGTCTTTAGTGTCTCCACAGGTAGATGCATGAAATATATCCCATAATCATACGCAGAACAAATGTGTTACATCATGCTCTAAATAAAACTTTAGGTCACATCTCTAATCTAGTGTTTCCTCTGATGTTCGCCAACGGCTCCACTACACCGTCACTGTATTTAAGATTGTTACTCAACATAAATATACACAAATGGATCTCATCAATATCTGTATTAGCCATGTTAGCAGCAGCTTTTTTGGGGGGGGGGGCATATAGCACCACTTTGATCCGGACTGAAATAGCTCAACTATATGAATATTCGTTGTCCCCAGAAGATGATCTCCAATGATTTTTTCCTCTAACGCCACCAGGAAGTGTTTTTATTGAAAAATCAATGACAAACCAAAAGTGATTGGATGGAGTGTGATGACGTCTCTGTCCCAGAATATAAAATGCTGTCAGTATTAGTAGATGCACATTTGGCAGCAGTTAAAGGTGTGGTTTAATTTTTACCAATAAATCGATGTGTTGTCACTACTGATCAGTGCTGTAAAACAACACAACATTAAAACACTGTTTCATACAGATGTTCCTGCACCACTGCAGCCACATTAATGCACAGGGACACATGTACATACAGGTTTACAGTGTCTGCAGAGTGTAACATGTACCATGAATAAATGTGCACGTATAATAACATGTATAAATAACATGTACTCAAGTATAAACGTGAAGCTGAGTGGACGGACGAGGTTCACGCTCAGACTTCCTGTTTAAGTGGCTGTGAGATCAGTAGTAATCAGTCGCTGCAGACACGAGGGTAGCAGCAGCTTTTTTGTGTGTTGGGGGGGGGGGTTCTCCGGGGGGAGTTTATGTTTGAGAACACATGATGTCCGTGTGCAGTCACGTCGTGTTGACATGAAATAATGTCAAATGTTTGGCAGAGAATAATAACAATTAGGAGCCGGGGAGGAAATGCAACATGTGAAGTTTCCATAACATCGCCACAAACAGAGCGGCGTGAGTCGTCTCCACGCAGGTCCGTCGAACGTGACGACCCGGGATGTGCAGCCTCAGCTCTGAGCTCCGCTGCAGAGAGCAATCAGCGGCGAGGGCGGCCGGCCAAGCCCCGTTACACGTTTATAAGCAATTAAAAAGCGATTTATCATCCTCTTCTTAAAGGTGCCTAACCACAGTCACACAGTCGCCTGGTCTGCGGTGGAGTTTCTAAATGTGCTCTGCAGAGTGGCCCAGATTTTAATGAAGAGGAGAGAGCAGTCAGCAGAGCTCTGCTTCACAGAGAGCTGACAGAAACTCTGAGGCTCTGCACAGCTTCATGCCCAGACATGTACATGAACAGTGTCACGAAATCACTACAGTGAAGCATTAGCATGACTGAAGGAAGCGTCCATGAATACTCTGGTTTCCAGAGGCTGGATTATAGCAGAAGACATTAACTTTTACACCAGGACTTTTTTCTGATTCCTCCGCGCCGGCGACAGTCAGAGCAGCAGCCATCTTGTTTTCAGGTTGTTCGTACGTTCGTCTCGTTCTCGTGGATACGGTATCTCAGTAACGCCTCGACTGAACGTCTTCAGATTTAGCACAAACATCCACTTGGACTCAAGGATGAACTGATAGGATTTTGGTGGCTAAAAGGTCAAGGTCAAAGGTCAAGGTCACGGTGACCTCACAAAACATGATTTTGGCCTTGTGACCGCGATATCTCCAGAACTCTCCAGAACTCCAGAAAGAAATCCCTTCAGATTTGGCACAAACATTCACTGGGAGTCGAGGACGAACTGATTAGATTTTGGTGATCAAAGGTCAAAGGTCACAAAAAACACTTTTTAGCCATTACTCAGGACTTCACAGCAACTTTCACACATGGTTCATATTTTCTCTGACTCTGCATAAACAGGATGTAACCTGAAACTAGTCTGAGTGGCGGAGGGATACGACCACGAGGAGGAGGTTCTAGTTTTTGCTTGTTGTGGTTTTTGTCAGGTGATGTGAACAGCTGATGGAGAGGTGAGAGGGTTCAGGAGTATTTAACACTCCCCTTCCTCCTCCTCCTCCTCTTCCTCCCAGTAGCCATCAGCAGCCTGCAGCGGTTTGTTAAGGCAGAGCTCGTTTAGTGTTTTACACACTTCTTTAAATGACTTTGAGCCTGGCCGGTTTCCTGAGAGCGACCAAACACACCCATGGAGGCGACAGCTTCGCCCTGAGCCTGTAACCACAACACCACAACAGTGACATGACTCACACACAGCCTGCTAATATGGATTCCTCTCCATATGAAAGGCCATAAATGTGATTAAAAACAACACTTGACATGTTGTATTTCTTGATTATGGTGTAGACAGGAAACTGGGACTGAAACTGCCAATAAAATTTGTGTTTGGGCAGAAATAGTTACCATGTCGAGGTGGAAGCAGCTGAATCTTCCACTTATACATGAAGTCTGAGCAGGAGATACAAGAGGTGACGACAAACTCCCCCTGACGTCCTGTTTGTAAGAAGTGTATAAGAAGAGGAGAGCGCAGACCTCCACCGGGATCAATGTCTAAAACACACACCAGACTCCAGAGGAAAAAAGTCTAATTTATAGTTAATGATCTGAACCAAAATTTAAAGGGTTCTTTCTTGGACCAGAAGTTCACTCCAGATCAAGTCAGGACACACAAACAAACAAACACAAACAAGTAAGCAAAAGCTCACTGACAGAGGTAATTAGAAGGCAAATCATTAGACTGCTCAGTCACCAGTTCACATTTAACTGAGAATGGTCCAAATGTCTGTTAGTGTTCCTCCTGCATCATAAACCCACTGTTGATTTGACTGACAAAGATTTAACGTTACATTAAAAGTCTTCACTTACGCTTGTTGTTGTTTATATTTTGTTTATATAAATCCTGAAGTCGAAACTATAAGAACTGTCCCAATGAATGAAAACCTGACTTGTCTCCTGGTTTGTGTCAGTTCATATGTTTCTGTTGCCTCTTTAAACTCGGAGCTGTGAGCTACTGGTTGGTGCTATTGGGAATTTTGTCACACAGAAGGTGCAGAAAAAGGATCCTCTGCTCACCTGGATACAGACAGGTGTGTCAGAGATAAAGCAAAGGTTAAAACAAATCAATCCCAGGTCAAAGAAGTTTCTACATATGACCTATTTCTAAAATACTGAGTGTTGTGTTTCTACTTTTAGGGCTTTCTATTTGAATAATGGTTAGAAATGGATCATCAAGTATTCACATGAAAATGTACTTTGTATAAGTTTTAGGGCAGAGCTTTTACTTCACATTCTGTGTTGTTGCTGCCTGTATTTAAATAAAGTTGAGTGCATGTCTCACAGCTGTGTATTGGCCTGCTGCTGTGTGTTTTCTTGGTTAGTGTGTGAGGTCTGAAGTGGTGAGCGGGCAGCGCTGGCTGATGCCCCGGCTTGTTTATCCATAGCTGCTTCAGACAGAGATGGTTGTGTCTCGCTCTTCTCACGGCGGCCTGAATGGCCTCACTCAGCTGCCTCTGCTCTCATCTCAGCCCTGTCACTATGACTGATGGTCACTTTACAAATGGGGCATTTCCCCCACATGGCCCCACTGAAACAAACAGCGCAGTGCGAGGCCCTTACCCACCCGCCGCACCTGCGCTGAAATCATAACGTTCACACTGAGGCTGAGACTGATTCCTCAATAAAGTCTCTGCACAGTTTGAATTTGTGCACGAGAAAAGCTTTATTTTAACAACCACAAAAAATAAAAAGTCACACATCAGACTTTTGTTGTAGATGGATTAAAGTCGAGTTCCTAAATTGTCAAAAAAGGTGTTCCACAGGGATAAATACTGGGTCCTCTGCTGTTTAGAGAATCTTTATTTTCCAATTCAGTATCTGGTCATAAACTGAAGTACTGCACAAACTGAAATGTGACCTGATGGTGGCGCTAGATGAGAAAGTTATTACAGGTTATCCTGAGGGGAACATGAACATCTGAACCACATCACAATCCATCCAAAAGCTGATGAAGTTTCACAAAATAAAAACACAAAAATCTCCTGATGGTGCAAGAAGAACTCCTCGTGATTGTATCCCTCCTCCAGTGCAGGCACACTGACCTTGACCTTTGACCACCAAAATCTAATCAGTTCATCCTTGAGTCCATGTGAACATTTGTGTCCTGTCAAAGTGTAACTGAGATATCGTGTCCACGAGAACAAGACGGACTGAACAACCTGAAAACAAACAAAATGGCTGCAGATGAATAAAAATCAGGTGATCCGCAAAGTGAGTAGGATTCATCCTCTGGGAACCATGAATGTTTGAACCACATTTCATCAGCATCTAGTCACTGTTGAGATTCAGTCTGAACTAACGTTTAGGACCAACAGACAATCCTTGTACATTTTCCTGTGTTTATCCGAGGTCGGGTCGCGGTGGCAGAAGGTCAAATGAGGTAATCCAGACGTCACTCTCCCCAGCAACGTTTTCCAGCTCCTTCTGGAAGATCCTGAGGCGTTATCAAACCAGATGAGATATATAATCTCTCCAGCATCTTCTGGGTCTACGTCGAGGCCTCCTACAGGTTGGACTTACCTGGAAAACCTCCAGGGGAAGGCGTCCAGGAGGAATCCTCTGGAACTACTCTGAAATACATCAACTGGCTCCTTTAGACAGGAAGGAGCAGCGACTCTTCTCCGGATCCATACCACCATGTCAATACAACAATGACGAATTACTAAAAAGCGTAGAATTATTTGTGCATTTACTCACTTTCCAGACTCCATAGAGAAACTTTCTCAGAAGTGGAAAGTCTTCCAAAGTAGAAATACTTTATAGTGAAAGTAGCGGCACCTCACGACTGGACCACCGTGTGCTGCAGGCAGAGAAACCAGCAGCACTCACACATCTCTGCTAACACACACCCACAGCTGAGAGTTTCTGCTCCTGTAGAGACAGAAGTGTGTTGGCGTGTTGGTCTGTTTGTTGGCGGCGGCGTTGTGGCGTGTTCTCTCATTAAGACTCTGGACTCTTCAGCCTCCTCACCCCGTCATTAACCTGTCAGGTCTGATGAGTGTGTGCAGACTGAGAGCGCCTTCAGAGCACGCTCGCTACGTCCGAGGCCGCAGAGCAAACTGACGGTGGTCCGAGGCATAAGACCCCAAACCACAGCGGCTTTCACCCGCCAACCACCACCACCACCACCTCCACCCCCCCCACCAAACCCCCCACCCCCCACCTCTGACGGGAATCCACAGCACCTGCCTCGTCTGCCTGCTCTGTATGTACAAATAAATACACACAGGTAAACAGTCTGCGCTCTACAAACACACACATGTGCACAGGAGATAAGTAACAGTACATTTACTCCTGAACCTCAGAACAGCTCAGAGCTTCAGATCAGTATTTCTCTCTTTCCCCAACAAATCCCCTTTTTTGACTTCTTTTCTTTCTTCTTCTCCTCATCTTTAACTTAAACAAAGGATCTGAGTTCCTCCTTCCAGTCTGCACCACAATAAAGTTAGAAAGTGATATAATTATATTTAATTGTGGGGTTATAACCCAGCCTTTCAGCAGAGTTCAGCCCAGCGACGTGAACCCTGAGGAGAACCTGATCTTATTAAAGAGTTTGTTTGGAGAACTGAGGGACTAACGGCTCGTAATGACCCATAATCCTTGGCGAGGCCGATGGGGCGGACCCTCAGCCTTGAAGCTGGGTACGGTTTGAAGGTTTGAAGGGTGGAGTCTGCTGCCCGCTGCGCGCAGAGGAAATAGGTTAACAGGATTCAATCATACACTGCAGCCAATCCAATTATGTAGTTAGCTGGAGCTCAGGTGCACCTGGCAGAGCGGAGAACCGGTGGAAAAAAACACAACATGGAGCAAAAGTTTAGTGGTTTTTACACGTGTGTGAACCACAGAGAGACCCTGACTGACTCTGGTTCAGCCGGTGAACATGTTCCTTCAATAAACAGCCGACTTTAGGAAACACTCAGAGTTAAACTGAGACTGAGGCGATAAAACAAACAGTTTAACAGGTGAATTGTGTTTCAGATCAACCCTGAGGTCTGCACAGCTGAAGGTTCCTCACTTTGACTTTTCCTCAGAACCATGAGGGTCCAACAGTTGGTGGGGTGCTCCCTCTGCAGCGCCTCATGTTTTATTCAAGCTGTTTCAAAGCTGTTGGTAATTCATTTTAAACCAGTGTTTGAATATCAAAGAGGATGTTCAGTGTTTCAGCCACATGGATCTGTTTGATCCGGACTCGAACGTCTCAGCGACTGTCGGATGGACTGTGATGAAATGTGGTTCATGTTCCCCTCAGGTCACATTTTCATTTGTCCAGGATTTTGGTTTTTGATCAAATACATTCCCTTTAGCCTCAGCGTCTTAACATCACACGGTACCGACTGAACTCAACTTTACTTTTGGTTCTTCTTGTTCCGCTGCAGGAAGTATCCCTGAATGCAGCATCATCACTTTACCGATGATGCACTAAACTATCTGTAAGGTGTCACACACGTTCGTCAGGTACCAGGTACTATCCACAACTGATGGGAAACCAAAGAAGGAGAGTCGAGTTGAGTAGAGTTGATGGTACCTGCTAAACAACTGCATGTTAGCACTGTTAGCATTGAGCATGAATCCTCTAAAATGCAACATGATAAATACAGTAGTGGTCAAACGTCTGCAGCAGACTGCGGTGGTTTCCTCTCCCAGCTTCAGCTCCTCCTCTTGACTGCTGATAAGACGATCTGGAGATAAGGAGCTGCTTTCATCAGGACAGCACCTCCTCTCTGCTGAGGTCAGGAGGTTCTGGTAGATGAGCAGATAGGAGACATCCAACGAGAGGAGACGAGGAAACAGGGAGGATGAAGACTGTCTGATGACGCCGTGAGACAGAGACCAGGACCTGGAACAGACGGGTGTCACACTCTCTAACAACAAGATATGTGATTCGTCTTTGTCTCGGAGCTGCATGTGACGCTGCTGCTAAAGTTTTAAATCCTTAATATGTATCTTAGTGTTTCAGGTAAAGGAGTTTCTGCTGGAGAATAAAATTGTCTTCTTCAAGTTTTAATTTAATAAGTTAAAGTGAAATTTACTACTAATAATAATAAGAAGAGAGATTTTAAATTAAATCTTTCCGCACATTATTTACATTTTTACTTTAATTTGAAACTTTACCTTTTAACTCAGTGCTAATCAAAATTTTAACTCTGCAGGAATGTATATATATATATATATATATATACTGTATATATACATATACACAAGATATTTCATCAGTGTGTAGTGATGTAGTTTAACAAATCAATTATTTTGTCACTTATACTTTCAAGAATGAACTTAGATGCTCAAATTAAACAAATACTGTTCATTATGTACATTTAATCATCAATCTGCATTAATCAATATTTTAAAACTGAAATTAGGTCACTCACAGTCTCTACTGGGCTTTTAAGCCTATTTTACTTTGTAACAAAATGGAGGAAATGAGTCCTTTCAAACTCTCTCTTATTTCACCTTAAGGCGACCCGCCTCAGCTCGTCCTCCAATCATGTGACATGTTGTTGAGCAGCAGATAAAGACGGGGGTGTTTTTGTTCAGCTGTCACCACTGGAATGATCTGGTCAATCTTTATCTGACCTCACTAAGGAGTTGACTGAAGAGTTTCTCCATCCTGACTGGAAACCTGCAGGTTGATCTCAGGGCAAAACGTTTCACAATCCATCGCAATGTGAGGAATTTAACCTGTGTCACACAACAGGAAGTAAACACCTCCACATTGAGCATTAATGACATCATCTGTGATGTTACATCAGACCGCTCAGAGACACCAAGAGGTCACTGTTCAATCTAAAGTTAGAGCAGGCAAACTCCAGTATTTTTACATTTGACATATTTAAAATACATTTTTAAAAATGTGATTAATTTAAACAAACAAAAATAATTCCTTGTAAGATTTTTATTCAGCAGTGTGAAGACTTTGAAACATCTGAAGTTAACTGAATAAATAAAATATATAATTTAAAAATTAAATATTGGAAGAGACATGTTGGAGGACTTGTAATATTATTTATTTAATCATGTTATTTATTTACTCTTATTTGCTTAATTTTTTTTTTTCATTTATCATTTAATTTAGAATGCATTTATTAATATTGTTGTTCAAAATGTATTAAAATTGGTCACCAGTCTATCACTTGGTTCATGTTAGAATAAATCTTTGTTTAGTTTTATTTATCATTTGAAACTAACAAGGAAGCTAACCTTATCTAGCATAGCATTTTGACTTATAAATCCTAGCTAACTTGTGTTTTTACATCTTATGACTTTAAAACTTTTCACACGTTGTACAGATAAATATCATGAGACAGAGCCAACAACAGGCAGCTAACTGTGGCTACAGCTGCTGCTAAGCTAACACAGTTTCCCACAGCCAGCACACTAATGTTAACTAATGTTACCACCTGTGAAGCAGAAACAGAGAAACCTCACCGATGCTAACGTGGCTATTCGCTCTTATCTGATCGTACCATGTATTAGCACGTTAGCATGTGCTAGATTTAATGTCTTCTGCTCCCACTGCCCCATTTCCCCCCATGTCCCCTCTTCTCTTCTTCTTTCCCTTGTCCTGCGCACGAGCATGAACGCCCCCTGCTGTCGATTGGCTGGAAGTGTCAGTCCGAACCACTTCAGGAACATCAGCACACACACAGAACAGACAGCTAGCGGACCGTGGGGAGATATTTTCTAAACTAGAATCACTTATTCCACCTTAAAGTCATTTTTAAGGTGTTTTGTGTTTGACTGTGAGAAACAGTGAGAGCAGAATAACAGATAATAATAATCAGAGAATGTATTTCATCAGCTGCTAGAAATGGCCTGTGTGTGTGTGTGTGTGTGTGTGTGTGTGTGTGTGTGTGTGTGTGTGTGTGTGTGTGTGAGGCAGACAGAAAGCAGGCCGACTGGCTGCAGATCAATAGTAACATCATTCACTGACGATGTGAAGTGTTGAAAGCAGGAAAACGTGCGGTCTGTGGCTCCTTTAAAGATAAGCAATTTAAACATTAGACAGAGTGGCTGCAGTGTGTATTAGCCTCATTCTCAGGAATGTGTGTGTGTGCAGTGAAAACAGCTCAGACACTCACGCAGCGTCATTAGCACTCGCTGCCAGGACCGAGGGGCAGCCTTGAGATGTTTCCAAAACTCTGGTATGCATTATTGTGGAGCGCGAGATCAAGGCGCTTTTAATACGACGTGACATTTAACCAAGTTGTTAGTTAACGGAGAAAAGAGAAAGAGCTCTGAACAACAGCTTGTTGCCATCCTGAGGAAATATGTCTCTGCTTTTCTCCATTCAGAAGAACAAGGTCACAGCAGCAGCAGCAGCAGCAGAGTCTGATTTCATGACGTACGGAGCCGCTCTGAGAGACTGACGACAGATAGTTTTTACATAAAAGTGAATGAAATCCTGTAAAACATCCGTCTCCTTCTCAGAGCAGGACCCTGCAGGCTACAGTAACTGTACAACCTGCAAACAATCTGTATAAATGTCAGTGTTCAGAGCGTTTACTTTTTCTTTTCTTTTCCTTTTTTTTTGTTGGACCCACACCCATCTAAGCGCCGTCAGAGCCAATCCCAACATGCCCACCATCCAGCAGACAAGAGTTCAAACCGAACCAAAGCACACACACGACACAAAGAAAACTGTGCTCAGAAAGGAGCTGAGAAGTTGTCAAATCAAATGTTCACAAAGCAGCTGAGCCGTTCTCTGTCTGTGATCTGGGTCTGACCTCCACTTCACTCTGAGAGCAGGTCACCTGATGAGCTCTCTGTCACCGGCCCGTACAGCTCTGTGATGGTGGCAGAGCCGAGTGTGTCCCAGTGGACAACTGCAGTACTGCAACAAAAAACCAGAGGCCCTGAGACAGTCTGGACGCTCTCCAACAACTCCCAGCATGCCTCAGGCTTCTTGTCTTCATCCAGCGCTGACGTCACGATCACGAGTTAAAATGACAACCACTAACTGACAAAATGAACGTCGTATGTTTAGTGTGCTCAGCCAAAGATCATTTGTGAAGGAAGACGCTCCACTCTGTGAGTGTTTCTGTTGTTCCAACAGAGTGAGACCTCTTCTCGGATCACGTTTATTCATATCAGATTAATAATTTAAATTTATGAACTTGATAGTTTTCAGGACCTTCAGTGTTTGGATCATTGTGAAAAATAGATTTGGTGTTTTGACCTGAAGCGAAGTAAAACTCCTGCGTGTCTCTGATGTCACTGTTCACAGAAGACGTCACTCAGCCTCAGTTTCACTTATTTCCTGGAGGTGACAGACTGAAGCAGATGCTGAGTCAGTGAGCACACTGGCTGTGTGGCGAAATGTGTTGGTTTTCATCCCGGCGCCCATGTTAACGGGTTAGAGCGACACACTTCCTGCATGACACGTGCGTCTCTTGTCTCGTGGCTGCATCGCATGATCTAAAGATTCGGCATTTCACCTATTTTCCACACGACACAAAAACTGATTCGTTCCACTATAGTTTCTCTATCTATTCTGAATCTGAAACTGAATCTGATATAGACATGAAAAAATATAAATATATTTTTTAACCATTGAAGCAGCTGCATGTGGAGATCAGAAATTAATTACTAATGAAAAGAAATCCAACATTTGCGTAATCTGTAAACTCTATGTAGAGAGACAGAGCTAGTCGTAGTAACTAGTTGTTGGGACGATTGCAACCAACTCAGTAGCTGTTGTTGTATTTAGTCGAAGGCGACGCCTCTGCGCTGTCTCTGAAGGGTTAAAGATGGCCGACTGAGGAGGTGAGGGTGGAGCTGTGGTGTTAAAGACATGTGGATGTTGGACTCAGCTGAGGATCAGAGGATCAGAAGAAGAGACCGATGATGAACGAGCTGCATCATGGAACCAACATGTCAAACATGACGTCATGTCACTGAGGCGTCTCCAGGCGGGTGGAGACGCTCTGCTGTCCTTCCAGTCTCCCACCCCCACCCCCCCAACATCACTGAACAACCCCCCCCACCACCACATAACAAACACACCACCCAGGATCATCACACAGAGCCGAACACCCGGAGTGACGGTGTGTCTGGAGAGAGCACAGATATAAACAGTCTGAATACAAACACAACATCAAGACGCAGTGATGTCACTGCTGATACTGATCACACACTCCTCCCTGTGTTCAAAGCACACACACACACACACACACACACACACACACACACACACCATGTACAGGAGGTGTCCTCTTTCAAAACAGACGAACTGAGTTTCCACCCAAATCTGTCGACCACATTTTATGTTGAGTTTTCTTGAAGGGCGGATCCCAAATCTTCCATTTGTGCATCTAAGAAGTTTGTCATCAGTATTCTATATCAGACACTAACTTCGTTTCCACGACAGTTTGGGGCAAAATATGAGCATTTTTGTTTTTTTGTTTTTTTTAAAAAAAGTTGACAAAAATCATTTGTGAATGTTCTGTGTTTCCATTGAGTGATGTTATGTGACTAAAGCTGGGTTTCTCCTCTCATTATATCAAGGCCCCAGTCTGGCTCCCTGGGGCCTGATACGACAGGAGCCTCCACTTCAATCTGAACAAAGTGTTTCCATTTCAGTTTCGTGAAATATTGCTTTGTTGAATCGTCATTTTCTTGTGAGTTTTCTCGAAGTTGGTGTTTCCATTACTTGTTTTTAAGTTCGCAATTTCAAATTGTGCATTAAGCAGGTTAAAGGAAAGACACCTACTGTATTACAGTAACATCAATCTACTCAATAGTCTTGCATTTGTCTAGAGCAGAAAATTGAAAATGAAAATGATTTTTTAATGTTTTTTAAAATGAAATAATCTTCAGTAACTTAACAAACAGTCAAAAACTCTTTTCATTGTTTGTTTTTGTCAAGTGGCTCCTGAGTTGTAAAAGGTTGGAACTGCTGGTCTGGAGCTCCTCAACCTAAAAGTTCAATTCTGGGCTTGATTCTTTTCTCCATTTACTTTCTCTTTATCATATGATTCATAATATAATGAATCTTTTCTTTTCAGCTCTTGTTCTTGTCGACCCACTTCTGAATCCAGATCTAAACACTTGCAGGACAGGTGGGGACAGGTGAGGACAGTCGTGTGTCCTGTCTGTCAGAGCATTGGACTCTTTCTGCTGCTTTCAGCCTCCTCCTCCTCCTCCTCCTCTGGCTGCTCCTCGTCTCTCAGACCTCCTGAGAAGCTGCTGTTGCCTCCAGCTGGCAGATTTCCCAGCAGCCCCTCCTCCAGTTTGACGTCTGGGGGGTCCAGATGCCGCTGAAACTCTCGCGGGCAGTTTGACAAACTTCTTCTCTGTGAGGAATTTAAACTGAAACTTGATGTTAAAGTCGGAGGATTAAATCCAAACTGCTGAATCATTATGATAAACATCAACTCAACAGCCTTTAAAAGAGCATCAAGTACAATTTGTCTTTTACTACAAATGAACTTCACATTTTATGAGGCTCTGCTCGTGTCAAAAATGTGCTGATGTTTCATCTCAGAATAACAGATTATTGTTGTTTTCACCTTCCTCTTCCTCAGTGTTCATGTTCTCCACTTTCCCTCTGACAACAACATTAAACAGTCATTTAATGCATCACAGTTTCACAGCTCATTTTCTGATGAAATCCAAAATACACAGGAGACAAAAACACGATTCAAGCTCAAACTGAACCTCATCACAAACATTTTTGCAGAAATATTTACTTGTGAACATGAGACACGGGAAAATGTAAAAAGTATTTGCTCTCAGACTTATAGTTTCTCTTATCAAACTCCTGATCTTCAGTCAGTGGTTTCCAACAGTCATCAACGTAACGTCAGAGAATCGTTGGACTCTAACAACTCTAATGTTGGACAGACGCTTCAAACCTTTTGAAACCACTGAAAACAGCTGATCCTTTCATGCACTTCCTCCTGTAGCCTCACAAGTGCCCACCTCCCTTGTTTGGTCTCATTGGACAGGGCAGACACCTTCAAGCTAGAATGACTGACAGAGGCAGTAACCAATAGCATCGCTTTCTCCAACTGAAAAAATCGCAGAATCGGTCTTTCACTCAGGTGCGCTTGCTGTCTTCACCCAGGCCTCCTGGAGTAAAATCTGAATGGATCTTTGCAGGGAGACCTCCGTTTTGTAGTCAGAAAGCTAACGAGCACAATCATACCCACTGACACAGCCGCTGATGCAGCAGGAAGGAGCGTGATGGATGAAATGCAGAGAGCGGTGCTGCGAATGAAGTTGCTTGATAGTCTGCTGTGGACTTCGTCAACTATACTATAAAAATGTGTAATGAAATAATGTTAGGATGTTGATGTAAAAAATCAGACATACTTATCGTGTTGGGATGTATGGGTTTGTACAGTTTGATAATCTACAGATGTGTAGGACTGTATGACTTGGGTGGAGCTCTAAACTCTAGTTTGAAATGTGCTGTTGCCTTTGTTCATGTGATGGATGTGAGTCCTGGATCCTGAGTGTGCCCGCCCCCACCCCGCCCCCAAAACATCATGAAATGAAGGAGTCACGATGGCCAGTCTGAAGCTTTTGTTATTCTGCCCAAAAAGTAAAAGAAGCAATAAACCGGGCATAAACAGTTAAGACTACAAATCAGTGGAGGATTATGAAAACAGGCTGATGATATCTTCAGCACAGAGAGCTGTTAAACGAGGGTAAAGATCCAGATGTAACACTGTGTTCTCTCAACAAGAACAAACTATTAGCTTTTAATGACAAACTCACACAGTTTACACAACAAACTGCCCTTCAGGGGTAATAAAGGTTTCCTCTGCTGCCAAGGAAACGCTGGACGGCGATCCATCGTTAAAGGGAGAGTTCACGGATTGAGTTGACATGCTCGATTTCCCTCTCATCTCATAGATCTGACGGTGAGAGACGTCCACTGACTTTTGATCTGGAGCCAAAACAGAGTCAGAAATTTCAGTGTGACGACCCACGACTACAGACTAATCATAATACGTCAGGAAATGACCCCGAATACACCGAACATTCAACACACAATCTGACAATCTGTTTTAAATTATAAAAATCCTCTGCAGTAATTCATATCTAGTTTAACATGGAAAAACAAAAGTGAGAAAAAACAAAATCAAAAACTGGGTCTGAAGCTTGTCTCCTCTCACTTCCTGGCTGAGAAATCTGGATCAGGCCTTGAGCCCCGCCCACCACCTGCTGGCTTCAGGTGGACAGGTGAAAGAGCAGAGAGCATCAAGATGGTCAGAGGAGGAAACATCAGAGAGACTCAGCCACTTCACAACTGGCAGTGGCTGACACAGTGTTAGCGGTTGTGCTAATGCTAACTCTCTCTCTCTCTGTACTGACGAGGTTTCAGGTGTATTTAGCCCCGCCCCCCCTCTCCCCACAAGCTGACAGGATTGGTTCCTCAGGTATGAAACTCTGAATCTGTGTCTATGAGACTGTCGTTGGTTCACTGCAGCTCAAGGTGGAAACACTCAGTCATGGAGCTGATGATTATTTCATCATCATGTGTCTGTGCAGTGACAGAACTGCTGGGTTAGAAGTCTTATTTCATCTTTCTCTTCAGTTCAGTCAGACATGTTTGAGATTGTTAGAAAAACTTTTTCAGTTGCAGTGAAAGTGTTTGACCAAAGTCTGGACCGACACAGTGACATGAGTTTGCAGTGAGCGACCCCCTGATGAGTCAGTGCGGTGCACACATTTCTCTGCTGATGTGGTGGTGATGAGCTGTCTGTTGCCTCGGCTCAGTGATATAAAGTGTTTGAGTGTCGGCCGCTCTGAGATCTGACTGTGAGTTTGCAGTGCGACCACAGAGCCGAGCTGGCAGACGCTCTGGCAGTGTTGGTAAGCCCCGGCTTACTCTGAGGCCTCTGACGTGAGCCAGGACTGTATTCCTTTCTACTTTGGTATCATAACAAGTGAAGCTCTCCGGGTTTAGAGCGACACCACAGACATTATCCACAACACAACGCCCACTGCTGCTTTTAATAGCGCGCCTGTCACATGTGGATATTCAGCCGTGGAAGCGCCGCACGCTGTGATCACCATGACTGTACGCAGCATCAGGGACATTCAGGAGGACAGGCGAAGTTAACGTGATCAAGACTGAGAATAATTCAACTAAATGAGAAACACAGTTCAAGGAAAACGTCCCAGCAGAAGAAGAAGAGGTGGAGGACTGTGGTGATGTACAGAACTGGGTTGACATGCACAGCTCCCATGATGCCCCGGGCCTCGCGCCCTCCACCAGCCCACACACGCCACCAGCAACCAATCGCAGTGTCTGAACCCACAGACGGCCCGATGACATCACAGCTGCCTCAAAAACAGATTTATTTAGCGGCGTGTGGAATCCCGCCTTTGTGAAGCGATGTGCCGCCCCCGCCGGCGTTACAGCCGGGCGGTGTTTACAGCAAGCAGAGGCCAACCGGAGTCAGACTGAGGCTGCTCTGCTCTGTGTTTGTTGGCAGCCGCCGTGGCCATTTGTGGCGAGGCCTGAGGTTTAGGGAGCAGTGGGGGCTGCTGGGAGCAGAAACAGAGAGTCTGGCCTTTGTGGGCCGCCAGCTTGAGCGAACAGGACCCCCCCCCCCCCCCCCCCCCCCCCCCCCGGGGGGGGGGGGGGGGGGGGGGGGGGGGGGGCAGATGGACCTGAACCAAGAGCTACAGCTGCTGGAGTCTCAGGTCAAACAGCTGGAAACACAACAACAACAATCACAACACAACATCAACAACACAACAACAAAATCACCACAACAACAACAATCACAACACAACAACATCAACAACAAAATCACCACAACAACAACAACAGCAGTTGAGTCTTGAAGTCACGGACTGAGGGAGAGTGACTGAACATTTGCCTCCCTCAGTATTTCTTCCATCACTGTTTACACTGATGTGTTGCTGTTGATTATTTACATAGTTTATTTATTTATTTGTTTATTTAGATTAGTCACTGTTTTGTAACAGCAGCTACACGTGTAAATAGATATATGTTGTTTTTAAACATATTTATAAACGTATCTCCAGTATTCCTTCACCTCCTTGTGTTTGTGTGGCAGCTGAACAACATGTCGATGTTCATTCAGTTTTGTTGTCCTCGTTTTAACTGAACAGCCTCTTTTAAAAACCTCGTTCTGCCGTCGTCCCTCATTTACACTGAAACAAACAAAGTCGGCACGATGCCGGCCCAGCGTCTGATGGTAGATAATCAGAGGTGCGACGTGCCGGCTCTCCCTTTTACACAGACGTTGATCCGGCTCCGTGACGACCACCGCTGTGTTTGTACCTTTTATACAGAAAGGGGCAACATTCCCGCCTTAAACAGGATGTTTGTTGTTTTCAACACTATGAAACGAACCAGGATCAGTGCTGTAATAAAGTGACTTATGTACTAACTCAAACACATGGATTTAGTGTGAAGTTACTCTGTATGATATTTACGTTATCAGATATAAGAGATAGAAGATAGAGATCAATCTAGAAGTTTTTTATGAATATTACTTCTTACAGTCAAAATTCAAGAAATCCAAATGCGATCCAGGTGAGTCTTCAGGTGTGACTGTGTCCTCTACATATTTGTCAGCTTGGTGTTTCACAGTCGGCCTGCAGCTCAGACTGGGATGTACCAGTGAGAACATGTATTTCCCTGCGTGACATGTTTACTGTCCCATTTTACAGTTCACACGCCATCATGCCAAACAGACCAGTGGGCGTCGGGCAGATTTATATTCATCACCAGTCGCCCAGAAAAGTTCTTTTTTTAATGTTTTCAATTATTTCTGCATTAAAAACTGAACACGGCTCAAGCTGGCTCACTCTGTCCAATCCAGGACGACGGGATCATAAAACGCTGAAGGTCAATAAATAATAAACGCCTCTCTGCTGACAGCGAAGTGATCATGAGTCCACAGCGCCGCCCCTCTGTGAAAACCTGCTCATAAACCCCGTAAACGTGTTTCTGCTGCAGTTTAAAATGACCTGAACAGGAACCTTCAACAGACAGCAGCAGAAATCTCATTCATTGATTAAAGATTAATAATTGATGACAGCAGCGAGGTGTCACTGAAGGTGTCTTCCTCAGATTGAACCAAAAACACACCGGAGTAGAGCCGGTACTGCCGAGCAGTCGGCCGCTGCGTTTTTGACTGAATAAGAAGGTTTAAAGAGGTTAAACTCAACTTCCACCTTCACATAAACTACAGCTAAGTCTCATCTTCATCCTAAACCAAACATCATCACTCTGGAGGTGTGAAATTTAAAAAGTGAGACTTCCTGTATCTGTTCTGTTTATCCTCTGATTCCCTCTCGAGCTGTTGATGGTGGCAGATTCAAACATACAAAAAGACTTTAATTTCTCTTGTAGTTTATAGTTAAATTTAGCTTTTGTAGAAATTTATTAAAGTTATTGTTGACATAAATGTGTGAAAATCTAATTTCAAGTTGTAAAATTTCGAGAAGTCACGACGTTAAGAGAATAAATTTTACGAAAATTTTATGTTTTAATACAATAAGTTCAACTTTTATTGTAAAATAACTTTATCTAGAAATTGTCCAATTATTCTCATAAAATTTCAACTTTATTTTATGATCTTGTGTTTTCTCATAAAAATTACATCTTTATTTCATAATGTGACATTGTTTTTAAAAAATTAGACCAAATATAAAAATCTATATCCATCCCAGTGGCGCTTTGTGAGAGTTTACAGCATCATTTTAAATAAGTATTAAAGGAGTGAGCTGATGGTTGAATGGATCGACTCCCGGCCGGTTCTCTCCCTGCATTTCCTGTCTGTCTTTATCAAATAAAATAAAAACCTTAACTCGGAACAGATCTAGAATATTTAATCTGTGGTGTTTGGTGCTCCCATGCACTCTGGTCATGGTTGTTAATATGATTATTATAAGGTTAATCAGGACGTGTGAACATGCAGCAGAGGGTTTTACCTTCAGGAGAATGAATCCGTTTCCATCCACATGTGATGTCTCCAGAGACTTCTCAGTCGTTATGTAACTCACCTGCTGCGTGAGAGTGTTCGCTCCAACAATACACAATGGTCTGCAGCGTACCGTGAGCTGTCACAGCCAATCAGGAATGTAAGTACTCACCTGCGCTGCAGAAACAGGCGTCTCACAGCCTATTTATGAGCTTTCATCGATCATTACCTAGAAAATCATCTGAAGACTTACTTGTGGTTGAGTAAATGAGTCGTAGCGGGGGGCTGGTTAACCGGGCGCTGAACAAACATGAGCTCATTCCCACAATGTCGGCCTTGTCGCTTGTCACTGGGAGCTTTTTACCACCGGTGTGGGCTTCATCGTACTGAGTGAGACCATTAGATCCTGATGGTTCTCGTTTATGTTCAAACCAGAGGGAAAGTGTCCACACTTACTTTTAATGCCAGTTCATTTTCCTCTTCATCTGAACTGCGCAGTAATGTTCGAACATTATGAGATGGACGAGGTTCGTTATGAGACAGAAATACAAACCTCTCAAGTGTTGGAGCTACATATTGAAAGATGGACATTAGAGCCTTCAGGGTTCATCATCTGAGGAGCAGGAATATATGAATTTCGTATATATCTGCTGGTTAGTTTGAAAAAAATTTTAACTTTCAATGTGATGTTGCTAAATTTAGCTTTTATTGGATGTTTTACAGATGTGGAGACTTCAGTCTCAGGCAGCCAAGAATCACACAGTGTAAAGGACCTTAGGTCACCATGCAAGAAACCCCCAGATCTACCAGTCTGAACGACCTCCCAGTTTCTAAAACCTCTACAGGACACCAGGAAGTGTGTTTATATGATGTTTATATTGCCTGAAAATATACTGTAGGGTGACCAGATGTCCCCGGGAACGTCCCTGTTTTTATCTGTGAATTAAAAACATGTCCAGCGTTGTGCTTGTTTTGACCAAAAGAGGGGGCTAGCTGCTATAGCAGCTTTAGAAGTGAAACTAATAGTGAAGCTAATAATATATCATCACATTTTCTTTTTTTCTTTCTGTTGTCTCTAGGCAGAGAAAAGGTTAGCTGGCTCACTCATTGGTTAGGAGTTCATAACTGAGCAGTAAATTAACGAAAACAAACCAAAGCCCCCCCAGCCGTTGGAAGAAGTGAAGAAGAAGAAGTTGCATCTGACTTCACGTGACGATATTCACAACCTTTTTATAAAAAATGCTTTTGATTCTTTTGATCTGTGGACTCTTACAAGCTAAAGGAATATAAATAATTAGACAATCGGATCATCATGATTGCTTCAAAGGTAGGGAGTTGTCATTTTATCATCCGTCACCATAGACTATCACAGTACAACAGTTGCCATGGACAGAATACATGAAAACGGGACTGTCCGCTACATTGGTAAATACATTGGATATTTTCATGATATATGAACTGGACGTGTCCCCGGTTTTCATGTCAGTAATCTGGTCACCTGACTGGACTGAGATATGTTGCTGATAGACGTTGTAATAACGTGCGGCCCCTGTTGAAAACGTCTCGACCTTTAGATGCTGGTTAGAGTCTTTTTCTGTTCCTAGCAGCGACAGGCAATTTGTAGAAACCAGGTTTAGTCATGAGTTTGACAAATGTGCTCAACAAATCACTGCTCACCACAGGTATTTATTTATTCATACATGGCTTGTTAGAGCGGTTGGGTTGACTTTGCTAACTTGTTATTAGAGACGTTTCGGTGCGGTGTTCCCGTAAACCTGCGCGGCCGCCTCATTAACACACTGATCGTCCACATTACAGCCCGTTAGCTCGTCTCTCACGCTGACCTCTTGTGATGTGGGGGGAGCTGAGCAGGCTGCGTTAAAACGGGGGTAAATCCCTCAGGGCCAGACGGGGCTGATTGGATAATGCTATAATAACACAGCAGACTGAGAGTCATGGTGGAGGAACACCGCAGTCAGACTGATCTGAGCCCAGCCACCGCCGTGGTTTTGTCTCTTCACAGCTCCCAACACACTCAGCTCGCCGCTCACAGGAGTGTTTGGCTTTTCCCGCCACAGGACTAAACGCTCTGACGCAGGACCCCTCCCTCTCGCCGGAGCCCCTCCAGTTTGTCACAGAGCAGCAGAGAGATACTCGAGTGTGAAATCAACCCCAAACGTCAAACACGTCCAAAGTTAGAAAGAGGTTTCTATTCCTGGAGCGGCTCGCTGTGTCAGAGGCTGGAAGCTCTCAGTCACTTCACTTCTTATTTTCAGCCTTTCCAAACATTTAAAGGTTTAAAGTTCACTCACTAAATCCAGAGCCACACATCTAAAATAAACTACTGCAGAGCTTTCTATGAAACCTACTGTCTGCTCAAGGTTCCCAGAGGATGAATCATCATATGACCCTGTGATCTTTCCTTTGAGCCACCAACAGTGTTCAATCCCAGTGTTAAAAATCCAATGTGAAGCTCAACGTGAAGGTTTTAAATCTCATTTGTTGTCTCCAGGGGATGAACCCTTCCCTCTTTAACACTCCGTGAGGTTCCCTGTAGCGCCATCTTCAGGAAAAAATGTCAACTGTGCACAAAATAAATCCAGAGCTCATTGCTTCTTTCTGTTTGTTTTGAATATGTCATTTAAAAATGACATATTCAAAACAGTAACAACAAAAATCCAGAGGTTGGCTCTGGAACGAGTGACGGCATGTTAGTTTATCTGGTCTCACTTGTATCACTCGTTCTGTGCGTTCAGACCGAAAGCGGCGAGAGCGTCAAAGTGGCAGGAAGTCACTCATTTTCTTGTGAGCGTCTTGAGAGGTGTGTGGGCAGCAGAAAAACTTGAAGGTGATGAGCTGTGATGAGCTTCGGCAGCAACCAATCAGAATGTAGAGGAGGGATCTGTATGCTAACTAGCACCTTAGCATGCAAAGCAGTGTGGCCTGAAAACAGAATCAGTCGGTAACGTTAGCAGCTGACGTGTCTGTTTGATTTAAATACAGTTTGAAGGACCAAATAATTCTGTCTGTGCGGACAGATTTGTCTCCGCGATGATGTCACAACCTGCTAGATACATTCACAGGTAATGTTACAGGTGTGTAGTTGAGATCAAGATGAAGGCTGAGTTTGAAGATGGGTGTGGTACAACCCGTGAACACTGAGTCTGCTCGGTGTGCCCTTTAATTTGCCCCCGGGGACAAATAAAGCTGCTGTGATCCTGTCATAATACAGTTTCTAGTGTGACATGATGAATGGTGAATTTCAACCTTCACGCTGAGATGTATCTGCAGAAACTGTATTTTCTTCTTGGAGACACATTTTGGGAGCTGAAATAAATCCTCCTCCCAAACCCATGCACTTTGTCAACTGAGCGCCTCTTTATTTCCTTTAGAAAATGCAGATTGTCTGCTTCAGCCTCCTCTGCAATATTTACTGTGGATGTATGATGAGCTGTTTTTCTTGTGGCTGCTTTACTGTAGTTTCCATGTGCAAAGGTGTCCTCAGAGATTAAGCTCGCCTACGAATCTGTAATTCCAGCCGCATTTCTTCCACTGCAACGCGGGGACACGCCAGGCAAACTGCTGCAGAGCGCGGCGCCAGCACAATCGGATTTTTCCAGTGAAAAAAAAAAAAAAAAAACCGAGGACGGAGGAAGGTGACTGTGAACACCAAAACACAGATATATATATATATTCAGGATCGAGACGGAAGCTGCGTCACAGCCAGGCCGTGACGGCTGATGTCGGGACGGGAGATGGACGCGTAGCAGTAAGAGGCTGCGGACGGCAGAGCGCTGCCGCTGAACGCAGATCGCCAGCCAATAAAATGTATAACTGTGCTGTAGTGGAGCCGTCTGCCTGGCTTCACTCGAAACGTCTCCAGTTTGCTTCAATTTCCAAGTTGACTTTCCGCCACACGAAGCAAATCAGACAGCTCACGCGACTATAAATAGCTCTATAAAATACTGCTGCTAATAACAGAGTGCAGCAGACCTGTGTTGATTTAAGTGTGTATGTGTGTGTGTGTGTGTAGGACGCAGATCGAGCGTGTCCACAGTGAGTTTCCATGTGTTGTGCTTTGAACGCAGCGTCGTCGCTCAGGGAGCTGAAAGGTTCATTAATGGAACGACACAATATTTAAAACTTGAACTTTATTTGATTTAAAAGCACAAACTGGAGAAAGTCAGAGGAAACACTTTTCCCACAGTGTACTCTCTAATTAATAATCAATAGGCTCCTTAGACTAAATCACGCAGGTGATTTCCTCACTCTGCCTCCGTCCTTCTGGTAAAGTGGGAAATAGCTCGTTGCCCCCAGACTGTCAGGGCAGCATCACCTGGTGTGGCTTCTGCATTAATCCTTGAGGCCGTGTCTCGCTCTTTGAGGTCTGGTGTCAGAATCTGGTGCTGAGCCCGAGACATTTTAGTTCAGCCGCTCACATGCTGCGAATTTAGTCAAACTGCCAGAAATCCACAGAGGTACAGGAACCTGGTGCCAGGTACAAATGTTTCAGGAGCTCCTATTGGTTTTTCAACGGTCAACGGTTGCTAAGCAACACACAGCTGGTGACGCTAAACAAAAGTCCAGAGCGTTGTATTTCGGTCCGGCCTTCGCGGTCTACGACGGGCCACGCCTCCGAGACGATGCGGCTCCTGTATCGGGTCAGAGCCGCAGTGAAGTGGCGAAAGTGAAGAAATGAAGAGGGAAGGGAAGAAGTTCTGTCTGACTGGACCTGTTTGACCTTCACCTGAATCTGTTCCAGAGCTTTGTCCAAATGTTGACCTCCAACACTCGAGCCACTCTTCACCGAATCCTTCGATCTCTACGAGCTTCTGTTCGACAAAAGCACAAATTCTCTCCTGGAAACTTTCCAGATAATGTTTCTACAGAAATCTATTGATCTATTTACTGAGAAATAGACGTGTGATCAGTGAAAATAATCTTTACTTATGAGCCGCAGATAAATTCTTTTGATTTCTGCAAACGACCGAATGTTTCTGTTCATACACAGCCAATCAATCAATCGATCAATCAATCAATAAAAACCCAAAGCATTAGTTTTTCTGTCTTGTGTTTGTAACAGTGCTGCTGATTCACAGGAACATTAAGACCCTGAGTGCAGCAGCCAGCGGGGGGGTAATCATCACTGAAGCTGTGTCGGTTAAATGATGATGATGACGATGATGATGAGGATGAGGATGATGAAGGGCCGTCAGCTGTCACCCGATACGTCCTTTAACTGATGTGATGGTGCAGGATGAAGAACTTCTGTTGTTCTTTGAGGTTTCATTTAGAACCAGTCGACGGTTCTGCATGAAGTGAAACCGAATCAATTTAAACTTTCAAAGTGGAACCATGTGAGAGCTGACAGAGGATCAGGACGGTAACATATGCTCGGAGTCGGGGGGGGGTTCTGGGAACAGACACAGGAGAACGTGGGCAGCTCTTTGATGCCTCACGCTCAGTCAGAACCACTTCTATGGACAAACACGTTTTTATTGTCGGGGAGAAGAGGATGAGATTGAGTTTAAATTCTTCGCCTCTCAAAAGACGCTGAGTTTAAACGTTCAGATGAAAAGCGTCCAACAGATGTTGAAAAGGTGTAGCTCTAAGCATTTCAGTACAAGACGAGCTCTACAGCAGAAGTACGCAGATAATCTCATATTCATCAGCTGCTACAACAGACTGAAGTTTGGAGCACTAATAGAAAAAGTCTCCTCAGTCTTTAAAGTTGAAGTTTATCTGTGAGTCACAGTCTGTCTCTCAAAAGGTGATTCTCTGGACCGGCTCTCGTGGCCTCTACCTGTGGGCGGAGCCTATCAAAGAGGACTGAGCTCACCTGGTCTCATATAAGCTTGTGAATAGCTGCGTTTCCACCGCAGGAACCAGGGTCTGAATTTAGTTCGGGGGTGATTGATCGACCCCCAAAAACGTACCTGGTCGGGGGGGGGGGGGTTCACTCAGTTTGCTTGTGGCTCATTTTAAGCCGCAGCTCTTCTTTGTTCCTTTTCTTCTTCTGGACTCATTTGGTGTCACGTGAATTAATCAGGAGAGTCTGGAGTTTATTTCATTCATGAAGGAGCGACTACAACTAATAAACTTATATATATAAAAAAAGAGCTTCATTAGAAGAAGACAGTTGTATCTGCGTTAATTTACTGTCTGCACCTTTCATCTCCACAATAAAGACGACACTTACGCACACGGAAACATTTTACAGCTCCATTTTCATCTCAGTGTCTTTATAAAGGAAAAAGCCTGTAAATGAAAACCACATTGAGCTGCAGCAGCAGAGCAGAATGTACATTCAGACCAACGTCCCTCTAATGATGATTCTCCTCCACGTTATCTCGTTAGTGCCACTGTTTACGTTCTATCTTTAGTCTCTGATATTAACAGCGTGGGACGGCGGCCGGACATTTAATTAGGAGTAATGATTTAATTCGGGTTCATTGATGACTAATGTTTTCCAAGACAAAAAGAAAGGATATTTTCTTTGTGAAGCTTTGACAGACAGTGGTTCAGTTACAAGCTGCTTCACTGAACTAAATCACATTAACATGAAACCTTCATCTGAAGCGTTTCTACCTGATTCTCCGTATTAAACAGGATTAAAGCCGTTGTTTCGTTATTGAAGTCATAAGTTTAGAGACACATTATTAAGAGATGAGGAAGTTTGACTTGTACATTTTGATTTATAGACATAAAATAAGTCACAACAGCAAATTAAAGGTCACATGACATGTAGACGTCTTCAGGCTGCGCCGCACCGCCACGGGCGTTTCCTTCAATGAAAACTCAAACGCTTCGTGATTTAACATCGCAGAGGTCTTAGGATGAGACTGACTGAATGTGATGTCGATCTGATTAAGTTCGTTAAAGTATGTGATCCTGAAATTGCAAAAATGGTGCCGAAAATTGTTCATTAAATTCAAAATGGCAGCCTTCCTGTTGGATTTAGACTATGGCAGCAAGAGGCTTTTTTGTAAGTCTTGGCATGTTTCATGTGCCGACTGAGTCTCATACATGCAGGTGAAACCGCGGGAAAGGAACGGCCTCTTGAAATGTTCTGGGTGAGGCTGGAGACATTTTCCCAAACACACGTACAAGACCCATCGAGTATTCAGCAGACATGAGGCGTGTGCAAAGTGTTGTGTCTTTTTGAGCATCAAAGGTGACTTTTACTTTTACTAAAGAAAATAATAATAAAAGTTTCTACAGGGTTTCCACAGGGGTTCTACAGGGGTTCTACAGGGGTTCTACAGGGTCCTCTCACTCTGTGGTGCAGCGAACAAACGGAGCGACAGGAAGAGGAAGACTTCCTGTCACTCATGCAGAGGAAACGTCTCACCACCTGCGCCTGATGGAAAACACCGTCCTTTCCCTCCACACTGGGAAACAGTTTGTGGAATTCAGCTCCAGATGTGGAGTCTTCTGGAACAGCATCGTGGGTAAAACGTACCGAGCGGGAGCTTATTGGTGATTAGGTGAGTCAGCGCTGGCTCGGTGTAGGTCGATGTTCCACTGAGATGACTGCAGCGTGTTGAAGGGCAGCGGGAGGAGGACGACACGGGGGGAATGAGCAGTCGGTTTGACATTTGGCATTTTGACATGGAATCCGTAGAAACGAGCGTGTTAAGTCACTGAAAGGTCGTCGGTTCGATTCCAGGGGTCAGCTGGGAAAGCAGCTACTCTAACTTGTTCCATGTATGGTGCCAGTTGTATTTCCTCAGTTTAACGTGACCTTTTGATTTACTTAATGAGCTGCATTTACCTTTTAATTAGCTGTGATCTGAAATATTTGCAGTCATGAATTTTTAATTAAATAAATGTTTCTGAATGATTAACCTTAGAAGTCAAACTGCAGAGTGCGACTCACAGGTACGGAGTATGAATCTGTGGCAGCCGGTTGATTGTGTTTAACCACTAATATAATCTATAAATACTCTATAATGTTTAATTTGCCTGTTTTCAGCCACTTCTCAAAGTAATAAAAGGTTTTTCTGAGATTTGACTTTTCAAAAGTGAGTGCAGAGTCAGTTTAATCCAGGTAAGATTAAGACCAGGTGTATTTACCTCGACCTGGTTCATAGGTCATCATGGCCGCCTCTGAAAATCTGTCAAAATACCAACCATCAAAACGGTGTTTCCAAACGAAGGCAGCAGAAATTTCAACAGATTTCAAAGAAAACTGGAAAAATAAAAAGTTTGAACTTCACCCAGTAACTGAATGTCTCAGCTGTTTGACCCGTGCGATCACCTTCCCTTTAAATCTGCTTTCACTTCATTTCTGCCTTTGACCAGTAGAGCTGCAGCATTTATTAAATATTAACTTCAGGAGAATGACTCGGTGTTTGCTCCGCCCACCGATCTTTGGTGTCATGATTGGTCGCTCAGCACGACTTTGCTCACCAGTGTCTCCGTTTTTCATAGCAAACAACTAGAACTTCAGTTCTACCAGGTTATTACAGTTCAAGCATCGACTTCCCCCCGAGCTGCAGATAAAAAGCCACCGTCACAATGTGCAGCGTTTTACTGTCGAACAAGTTTAACATCATTTATCTGTTACTCAGACGAGACTTCCTGGTTTGTGTTTGTGGAGCTAAACTCCCCGACCGTTGCAGAGCCGTCGTGTTGTTAAATGTGGAGCTGTTTGTTTAAAACAGCCTGAATCATCAGGAATGTTCTTACAATAACCTGAAATGTGTATTTTTTATGACCATGTTTAAAACACTTGTGCCGTAACCTTGATGGTTTGAGCCGCTCGCTCCTCGGCTCAGCCTGCTTTTAATTTGCAGGGGCTTTAGTGCAGCTTTATTAATCCTACATATTCCACTAGTTTGTTAAATTAAAACCTCCATAAGCAGAACCATAAAGAAGCACTAAACAAACAAGACTCAGGCTGTTGGATGTCCCCTGGGATTCCCATAAACATCTCGGATGATTCTTCAGGTGGTTGTTGGAGCTTCGGTCGTTCCTCCGGGGAACATTAAGTGGGCGCTGTTCACTAATCGCTGCCTGGCTGCACAGAGAGCCAGCGCTGGCAGACTGGAAATGGCAGGCAGGCAAGCGTCTGGCCGCGACTCAGTCCTCACTCATGGAGGAGTGTTTGACCCGGCGTTCACAACCCCAAAACCATGACCCTCCGCTAAACATAGAGAACCTCAGACCAGATGGCCCGACTGGAAACTGGATCGCTTTGCTTTCGTGTTGGAGATTAGGAGGGATGCTACGCAAGCAGGGGTGGGCGTGATGGACAAAACCCCTACTACCATGTTTTGGAGAGATTTTTCTTCTTTTTTTACCTCTTCCCGCCTCTGCTCAGTTAAACAAGTCTGGCAGCAGGGGGTCATTACTTAATAGAGTAGAATTAAATTGAGACAAAAACACAGACGACACCGAACTAGACAGTTCTGTCTGAACACTGTTTTCACTATTGGCTTTAAATTATTACATTAATCTGCCCAAGTAAAGTTTATGTAGGTGTAGAAACAACACTGTAAGGTTGAATTTAACCCGTCGCCGTGCCTCAGTGACGTGCAGGGGAGTAAAGTGAGAGTAGAGCAACCAGTAAAACCACGACTGGTGTGAACAAACTTCACCGAACACAACAAGGAGCCACTCACATGTGTCATTAGTTTAGACTTTGAACTGAAGCTGTGGCGTGTTTGTGAGGGAAGGAAAAGGACGAAGGGGATGTGGGAGGGAGGGAAGAGCAGATAGAGTGAGTAAGTTCATCCACCGAATTACATATGCAGCTTCATGGATTCCTCCTGCGACGGTGAGGCAGCGGTGATGGTGATGACCGGCGTGTGATGTCAGCAGGAGGGCTTAACCTTATTTAAACAGCTTTTCGAACCTTCACAACCAAGCAAAGAGAGAGAGAGACTCTCCAGCAGAGGAACACAACTTAACCACCAGACGAGTTCAGGATTTTCAAAGACTCTTCACTGGATCCGTAATAAAGGGAAGGAAGCGGGAGCTGTGATAGAGGTAAGACACTTCTGCAGGAGCATATATATTGTTGGTTGCATTTTTCTGGATGAACAGATCTAAAGTGTTTGGAAAAGGACCGGAGATTTTCTCAACCTCATATAACCCGTTATAAAACAGAGAGAAATCGGAGCATAAAAGAACCTGCAGAGCAACAGTCTGCAGGAGAATGAAACGCAATCAAAACGAGACATTAACCCAGACCCAATTAGACTTAACGATCCGGGTCAGGTCCTGGTTGTGAGGAACCAGGCAGCCTGTAAAGACTCAGCGTGCAGAGTCTCGGCTGTTGTTGTTCGGGTTGTAAAAGAGAACAGGGCTCCATGAAAGACAACACCACCTCCATCAGACTCTTACACAACCTGAGTTTAATTTTTCCTTTCAAACAATATGTTTCTGCAGCTAACACAGTTTTTTATTGTAGTTATTGTAGAAAATACACGTCACTATTCACCAGAACCAAAGGTGATGTCTTCAAACTGCTTGTTTTGTTCGACCAACTACTTTTAATAAATAAAAAAAGCTCAGACATAAATTAAACTTACCATTATGGAAAATAGAGAAAGCAACATTTCTGGAACTGGAAACAGACATTTTTATTGAACAAATTCAAGTTCCAATACACAGAATATAATCTTATTTTATTAGCATTTGGCCTCGTTTGGATTTCATATAAAGTTTTTTCCCAGTTCCAGAAGTCTGATCCTGTCAAACTGACTAAAAATCAACCAAACATAAACAGTCTATTGTCTCCTGAGGTTAGCATTGTTAGCAACACTCAGCTAATATATTTATAGCTAAGGTTAAATCCAGCCAGTGCAAGATGTTCCTTTATTAGTCCCACACTGGGGACAGTTACTCTGCAAAGACGGACTCTGCTGTTTCCAACAACACTTCACTAGTCTCATGAATGTTGATTCATTTCTTGTTACTCCAAAGTAAATTACTTCTAAATACTTCGAGCTTCACTTCTTCAACTCAAACTCGAGCATGAAATATATTTTCAGTGCCGTTGGTAAATGTCTCTTGATGTTTCTGTGATGCTGTTTGATCGTGTTCTCGTGCAGTTTCGAGGGTTACTGCGAAACAAACAGAACGTTCTCCATTAGCTCGTTTGTTTCTCAGCTAACGAACGCTCAGAGCGCTGATCCATCTGTACTCCAGACTGAGAACGAGGCGCGTCTGTGGTTTCACACCTTTCGCTGCCTGATTTTTCTTACAGGCTGGTGTTGAAGAGCTCCAGTGTAAAGTTAATCAGATCATAAGCTTGTCACGGCCGCTGCGAACGACTGTTTAGCAAGTAAGAACTGCTCTGAGCCACTTTCTGTCCCGCTCCATATTCTAATCCAGTTTTCTGGCAGCGCAGCTCCGACCATAATCAGATCTAATTGAGTGCAGGGATGTGATTGCCTCAGTGGGATCCAAGAGTGACACACCAGCAGATTATGTACACCCATCTGGTGACATCTGCAAAAGTCACCCAGAGCCTGCGAGGCAGACAGACTGCAGGCGCCTGTCCCCTCTTCTTCTCTGAGCGCTGTCGCTCGTTCGCCGCTGCAGCTTCGCGCTGCGCTAACGAAGCGTGCACGCCGTCCGTCTGCCAAGTGGCTGCAGCGACCGGGACTGTGTGCTGAGCGCTGCTGTTCCACTTTCGTTGCTACTGACGCATGATCTCTTATTTATAACTCACTGGCTGAAGCATCAATGAAAATAAACATTCAGCTTCAACCGACGGTGGTGAAAGTGACTGAAGTGCTGACCAATGAGGTCACACTCTGACCGCCAACTTTCACAGACTCAAATTTAGAAATTTAAATCCCTATCACCATCAGACCCTTCGTCAATGAACTGATTAGATCAATAGATGGATCGATTGATAGATTCTTTATTGTCATTACATTAAAAACAACTAAATTCAGTTTCACAGTAATCCTCTTGGCAGCTTGTTAAAATAAATAAAGACTAAAATAAGTCAAATATATAGTAATATAAAAACTGCATATATCACCAACAACATAACTATGAACTATCAGTTATCAATATTGCTCAGGTAAAGCATCAATAAGTCCGTCCATTAGCAGCATCAACACTTTGACAATCAATTCATTTTCAAGCAAAAAATACAAATATTTCCTGATTCCAGTTTTTCATGTTTCAGAATTTGTAATTGACATTTTTTCAGTTTTACAATTAATGAAGAAAATAACGTCGGACTAATTAATGATGAGATAATCAGCGACACCTGATCCCTCCACCTGAATCACACCGACCCTCCTCTCCTCTGATTGGCAGCTGGTCACAGGGTCAGAAACCCTCTGGAAATATCTGCTGCTGCTTCAGCTCCAACCACTTACTCTCTGTGGTTGCACAGCGGCGGCGGAGCGTGTTCCTGTGGTGGGCGTGTTGTATAATGTGAATGAGAGTAAAACAAGAGGGAGGGAGGAGGAGAAAAACTTCTTCTTTTTTTAATGCCACTAAGTGTTTCTGTTCGTCCACGTCCAAAAAATGAATTCCTCAATTCCTCTGTTAAAATATGGAGGAGGAGGAGGAGGGGGGGGGGGCGGCACCCCTGAGAGGAGATGATGATGAGCGAGACGTCTCACTGTCTCTTCATCATCCCTCAGTCATCATCATCCATCACCAATGGCAACAGCAGCCGCCTCATTTACATAGAGCAACACGAGATTCAATAAACCCGAGTCCCGCTTCACACAAACACGCCGTGACCTCACAGACGGCGCCGACGCCACGTACGACTAAACACGCCGCTCGTACATTTTCTTTAAATTTGAGTCTTGCAAGTTTTTCACAGTAAAACTTTATGGAAACTAATGATCAGGCTGCAGATTACAGATCAGCTGTTACTTAATCTCAACCTTCACCTTCTCCCACGCTGCACGCACCAACTCCAAACTCCTCCTCCAACCTCTCCTTCAGACTAATTTCATACGTTAACTGTACGATAAGATGAAGATGACACCAGCCGTCCCTGAGAGAAACCATGATTTCACCATGCGTCAGTCTGCCAGTTATCTTCTCTGTTAACTAATAAATCCTTTTAACTCCGAGAAGTTTAGAGAAAAGTTTAAATCCATCACGTGTGAAATGAAAGCCGCCGGAGGAAGCCGCAGTTTTCTCACTCCAACAAGCTGTGACCTGACGGGGTCAACGTCCCCTCGTATCAGAGGGTGGGGGCCTCAGGACGGAGCTGGTGGCAGAGTCAGGACCACCGACGGGGGGGTTGGGGGGGGTGAATGTTAACAGTACAGGCCTTTGTGTGGAGAATTGTTTTCAAAAGGAGAGAGGCAGGAGGGGGGGGGGGGTCGCAGAGATTAAAAGCGGACATTTGTTTTGTGTGTGTCGTTCGCTGCCAAAAAGCAGCAATTTTCTATGAATCTAAAACAGCTTTCCTGGCTCGGACCCCACACGCCGCCCGCTGCCAGGAAAAGACTTTTTTTTTTTTCTCCTACCTGTTTACGTGCAGGTAAAGCGGCTTTCACGGGGCCGAAGCACACGAGACGTTTTGTGCCCCCCCCCCACCCCCCCGGCGTCGGAGGAGGGCGGGAAGGTCAAAGACAGGTAGTCTGTCCCACCGCTGATCCCTGACACTCCTGCTTTGTTCTCCCGTGTAAAACAAATCCTCCTGGACTCCGTGTTCCTGAACCGCCTCCAACCAGAGGAGCTCATAAACTGGAGGGAACTTCACTAATTTGCAGACAAACTGGGGGGAAAAACTACTCCCATGATTCTCCCTGGCACTAATCATTCACCATCAAAATGCAGAATTTCTTTTTTATATAGCAAATGATGACTGGGGAGGGAACAATGGATCCTGTTTATGATCACTAATGAATGAAAAGAGCAGCAGAAAGGTCTGTTGCATCACCACGTCCAGACCTGGCGCTGGCAGCCGGCAGATTGAAGGAATAATATGTTCATTGTGTGTTTCATGTTCGTACAGTGACCTTTACAGTGAAGCTGCTATTTCTGGGTAAAAATCAAGGACGCATCAATAGACCGCAGTCGCCAAGTGAGTGTTGGAGATAATTGAGTAAATTGAAAACACAGTCTGACTCAACCCAGCCAGCCGACTTCGTGTTGAGTCAGAGTACACACTGTAGGGAAGTCCTCCTGAAGTACATATAGGATCAACACCCCCCCCCCCCCCCCCCCCGGAAGAACAGTCATCGTTACCCATCAGGTTTCTGGAAAGCGTTCTTAACGTTAGCTAAACATTACAGTGCATGGTGGGCTAAGCCTCTTTCATGCTGCTCCACACCCACAGGAGCCGGGGGGGGGGGGGGGGGGGGGGGGGGGGGGGGGGCAGGTTAACACGTACGCTGATTCAAGCTGCTGCAGGACAGACCCAGGTCCAGCTTGTATTTCATGGCAGTAAGTGGGAGTGTTGGCTTCTCCTGCAGCAGTGACACCTGGTTTACTTGTTTTGGTACAAGACCCGACAAAAGTCACATGATCGCAATATGAATTATTTCTTTGTTTTGTTTCATTCTTTACCATCAGCTCTGAAACATTTACTTCATCAAGACTCTGATAATTATATGAAGGCACAGCTGGATTAACCTGTAGTTGTTGGGCCCCTGCTGACGATTATACATGACAGTCTCATGAAGTCCTCATGCTCCCAGAAACCAGCCAGAGCAGGAATGATTAGTTACTGAGTTGAATAGAAGGTTAAGAGAAAATTAATTGGCAACAATTTTGATAATTGATTAATCATGTGACTTTTGTGGCCTCAGGGTAGTTTCTCACTGTGTGAAGGGAGGATGAACGGTAACTGGATGTGTAATTTCTCCTTAAAGCTCCTCCAGTGTAAAGGTCTGTGTCCATGTGTAGTGTGATTATAGATCAGCTCTAGCTTCTATATTAATACTGTGAAAGTATCAAAGCCTCAGTCCACAGAGAAATGCACACAGCCTGTATTCAGAAACTGAGCCTTAAAACCAGCCGTCAGGACTTCTGGAACTTTGTGATGTCACAACAAAGCAGTCACCAAGCCCCGCCCACCTGGACCCACCATCCAAACCTTGCAGGATTTGGTTTCTCTGAGTGTTTTTACCTGAAATCTGCTTTATTTTTATTGGATCACTCAGAAAACAGTCAGCCAATCAGAAGAGAGGCTCAGAGCCTCCTCTCTTCTGATTGGCTCACCGACCTGTTGTTACTAGAGCTCCAGAGAGAAGCCTGAGAGAGGAGATGTAAAACTACACTGAGATGGTTTTTATATCTTCTGATGGATCTACATTTCAAAATAAAACACAGAAGAAGAAGAAACATGGAGCTTTAAAGCTAAACTAGGTTGAAGTGTACAAACCCAAATACAGAAAATAATCCCACAACATCGTGGCTTTACATGAAGCTCATGAGTTTCCTGAGTTAACCTCCTCATGTCGGAGCCTTCTCCGTCTGCAGAGCAAACAACAGTCAGACCATCACTGCAGGCAGCAGCCCCCCGCGCCCCCCCGCTCTGCTCTGACTGACACGTGTTGAAATATCAGCAATGTGTTCCAGCTGTCGCCTCCGACAATTAAGACCAGACCTGTGAGCGAGAGCAAACCAGCCCCACACACACTGAGCGGGTCTTATCTCTCCGGCAGGACCCCCGAAAAAACTCTGGTGTGGAAATCATTTGTGGGGAAAAATGTTTACACAAGCGATGTGGCATCAACATTTCACATGAGATTTATGGGTAATTGTACAAGTTTTTTATATCCCAGCTCCATGTGAAGAGCGGGTCTGAAACATGTTTAGAAACAACAGACGTGTGATTAATGTTACTTACGTTTTCGCCGCTCGACGTCTGCGAGCCGGAGACGACGCTGAGGAATGTGTTCAATAATTGATTTGTTTGAAAAAAAAAAAGAAATCAAGTTCCACTCGCTAACTTTTCCCAGAGCGTCTAACAGTGCAGTCTGCTCAGTTACCATGGAAACAACTCAGCCGTGGAGTCACGAGGTCCTGTCAGCGCCCCCTAGAGGCCGCGGTGTTCACCACATCACATCTGTTAAAGCCTCTTCAGTAAAGTTTGACCACAGGGGGCACGACAGAAGAGCTCAGCCATATCTATATCTATGAATAAACTTTCTTCCCCTTCAGGGATTTATGAATACTCATTATATATTACTCATTATATATTACAGCAGCAGTTGTTGAGATATTTGAATCTGGATTTGCTCTAATCCAGTGATTTCACTCAGTGGCTCATGAACTTCATCACTGGAAGAGTGTTGACAATCAAACTCAGTGGATGGTAAAGAACCTTTGCTGTGACTAAGGCGGGAAAATGAGGTCAAACAGCTGCACAGGTTAATAGAAGAGAGACTGAGAACAGACCTTATAAAATCAGGCTTCACTCGCAGATCTCAACAATATGTGGACGGGACCTGAGCTCTGATTGGTCGAGTTAACTCGTGTCAGGAAACAGAGAAAAACATTAAACGTTAAACTCAAAAGTTACTGCAGTATTTCCATTTTATGCAGCTAGATACTTGAACTTCACTCCGACTAGGAATTAAATCTTTGTTTTACTCCACGTCATTTCTGATCACAGCAGTTTTTATGAAAACTTCATCAGTGTTTAAAATGCTTCACATTATGAAAATGAAACCCTGTAGAACAAACAGCAAAACAGCTCTAAACTTCTGGTTTTATTCACATTAATGTTGAATATGTGAATCTAATTCACCTGGTGACCCTTCGGCTCCGGATCAATATCGTTTATTGAATCATTAACAGACTTTCTACAAAACTAGTTCCACTTACTTTTACTCGAGTGTGATTTTAAATGCAGTAATTAAACTTGTTGTGGAGTGTTTGTAGGTGATTGTTTGGGAAGGTTTTGACTGCTCAGCGCTCAGGACATGTGTTAAAGAGACTGCCGTGTTTTCTTCAGTCGTGTTGCTGTAATGTTATAAATCTTCAGGGTTGCTGAGTAACTGAAACGACCATGTTTCTGCAGAAAAACTAACATGTATCAGGGTCTTTGATCAGGACTGACTGGACCACAGACTGGGGAAAGATTATGCTTCTTATTTAAGGTTTGTGAAGCTGCCAGGGAAGATTTGAGTTCAGATGTATTTTGTGCTTTTTAATACACCAACTACAAACATAGCACCAGGCTAATAAATGCAGCACAGTATGAGGGGTTATATAAGAGCACACTGAGCCACAGAGCAGTGACAGTGTTGGTGGTCTGAGGCTTTTAAGTGTGAAACTGTTTGATCCACACATGAGGAATGTTTCCCGCCGGAGCGGCTCTCGACATGATCAGATTAGATCAGATTAGATCAGATTAGATTCCTCTAACGACCTCAGTGGGAGCTGCTGAGCTGTCACATGGAAATATGTGTTAAATATGATGATAACAGTTAATTACAACGCGATCAGAGTCTCGGCCGATGACAGATTTATAGGTCAGGAGATGCTGACGTGCAGATGTGTATCATGAACGCTTCACATCGTGTGACGCTCAGATATTAGAAACGTATTTACAGAGAGGTGAAATAATCTGCTCTGTATGTTGGAGGTTGTTCAGGAGGTCAGACTCTCAGCTGATCGCACACGTTTAAAGGCAAAGAAGGAGTGACTGTCAGACTGTCTGCTTCGGAAAGTTACCACAAAATATTTTTCTATTTTCTACTAGATCTTTTTTTTTTTTTTTTCAGACAGAATATCCAGCACATGAAACTGATTCTCACTTTAAATCCAAGTCACAGGAGTTTCAGCATCTTTTTCTCTGGAAGTTAAAAGCTAAAGTTACTGGGATGAATTTAAATAGTAATGATTAAACCTGTTTCATGAACCTTCCACGAAAGATTCAGAGCTGCACTTTTTACAAATCTTAAAAATAAAGCAGATTTCAGGTAAAAACACTCAGAGAAACCAAATCCTGCAAGGTTTGGATGGTGGGTCCAGGTGGGCGGGGCTTGGTGACTGCTTTGTTGTGACATCACAAAGTTCCAGAAGTCCTGACGGCTGGTTTTAAGGCTCAGTTTCTGAATACAGGCTGTGTGCATTTCTCTGTGGACTGAGGCTTTGATACTTTCACAGTATTAATATAGAAGCTAGAGCTGATCTATAATCACACTACACATGGACACAGACCTTTACACTGGAGGAGCTTTAATTTAAATGATTCTACGCGTTTCCTGAACTTTTTGCGGAAGATTCAGAACTGTCGTTTCTTCGAATCTTCGAAACCGCTCTCTCTCCATGTAGATTGTTTTTCTGTCTGTTGAAGCTGAAGTTGTTGGGATGAATCTTTCATTTCTGCTCTTTCACATTCTCACTTTAAAGAAATGATTGTACCTGTTTCCAAACCTTTCACCAAAGATTACAGCTACAGTTACAGCTGTCTCTCTCTCAGTGAGGACTTCTCATCACGACACTGCTGCCAGTTCAGGGTTCATCCTGCCAGACCTCATCAGCTCTGCTCATGATAATACAGAGCCACCTGACTGTTCAGGTGTGAGCTGAGCGTGTAAAGGCCAGCGATGGCCCACAGTCACTGCTGTGACTTCCACTCAGACCCGGTGTCACTGCGCATCAGACAGAAAACACCTCCAGCTTCACGCACAGTGACGAGGTGGACTCCGTCAGTAACCTGTGACACACACAGATTTACCTGCCGTCACGGCCTCAGACCTCAGCTCATGTTTAACCTTCACTGTTTTTTCTTCTTCTTTGAATTTCAGTTCAATTTCAAGAAACATAAAAACAATTCTTTTCAAATCCAGTTTCCCAAAATCCAGAGTCAACTTTCATGAATCAAATATAAACAAGCACAAATTTAATTACTCAAGAAAAGTAAAAGATAAAGATAAATTTAAACATAAAATGTAAAAATATGTCCTTATACTATATTTACACTAAAACATTTACAGCATGAACTTCCCTCCAGGCTTCAGTCATGGCGTCAGTGCCTCACGTACAAACATGTTTTCTTTATCTAATCTAATTATTGCAGAGCAACAGTCATAAAACGACTGTGTTCCTGTTTGATTCATGAACTCTTTGTCTTTGTGTTATAATAATAACTAATAATAACAGGCTGTTTTCTGCTTCCTGTTATAAGTAGATGTTTTACAGAAGATATCCCATATGCAAATGTAAAACAGTATATGTACATATGTTGAATTTCAACATATATAAATAAATCAAAAGTCATATATTGACACACTAACTCCTACAAATATGTTTATAGACATGTTCTATAAATATACATCCATCCTGAAGCCTGTAAGTATATGTAGATATTATAAATAGAAGGGTCCAGAAGTCGGAGACACGCCCCCAGGATGTGAAGATAAACATGTTTAAAACGAATGAGAAAAACAAACATATAGAAACTTCCAAATATACAAATTTTACTTTGGGTATTAAAAATATATATTTTTAATTTATATGTATATTTCACATATGTTATAAACATATATCTTCATATATCGGAGGATGTATATGTGTGATAATAATATATGATGTCGGGACTTTTCTGTTGGTCGACGTGAACAAGTGTCTGAACGGTGTTTCTGGCAGTGAGCGGCCTCCGTATCTGCAGCTGTGGTCTGATGCTGACCCACAGTGTGCTGCTCGAGCGCCACCTTCCTGCCAACGCTTCCTTTCACTGTCTGTCTCCTCACACACACACACACACACACACACACTCTCTCTCTCTCTCAGGCAGTAGACTCCACATTAAGTGGGCAGAGACATCATGGAGGCCCTCCTCTTTGTTAATAAGTCCTCCCCTTCCCTTCGCCTCTGACCTGCTCAGGCTCTCAGGCAGCATGCAGCAAACGTTCCCATCAGAGCGACCTGCAGCAGCCACAGCAGCAGCAGCAGCAGCAGCAGTGCAGCCTCAGCTCGTCCCGCCGCTGCCCTGCCATTACTCTAACACTCACCTTTAACCTGCAGGACACCTGGAGGAGCGCGGGGGCTGCAGCCGGACGTCTCTGACTTGAAGGAATTTTGAAACTGAGGAACATAAAGGAGTGAAGACGAGCTCCTGGATGTCTTTTGGCCCGCGGGGATTTTTTTTTCCCCCCGTTCCCCAAGGTGTCATCACCTGGATTGTCTCCTGAGACTTTTCTTCTTCTTCGTGGAAAGTTTGAGAAAGGACATTAAGTGAATTGATTTTTCTTCCTGTTATCTTTTTCCGTGTGGGACAGACACTGTGGGAAAGTAAGTTTCCCATTAACTCTTCCCTCTCCCTGCTTCTCTTTTTTTCTTCTGTTTTTGTTTTGGTTTCTTTAATTTCAGCGTTGTTGTGGTTGATTTGGAATCTGCTGTGAAAGGCGGCGGGGAGCTTTGAGCAGCCGCCTGCTGCAGAGGGAAGTGGAGCGGGTTAATGGGACTCACGGAGAGAGGGATGGGTCAGTGTTCAGGTAAAAACAGATGCTGAGCTTCTTCATGTGTTTGTCTCTTCACAGACATGTTGTGCTCCAGGAGAGTCCTGCAGCAGTGGTGCTTTGCTCTTTTCCTGCTCTGCTCTCCGGTGCCGCACTTCGGACGTCCGATTGATGCCCTGAGCAGCAGAATGTAAGTCTGGATTTCATTTATAGAAACTAACTCCTCTCACTGCAGCAGTATTTAGTCTGGAAGCTCAGGAATGCTGGAAATGGGATAAACTTCCAGATAATCTTTTTTTCCGATATTTGGAAGTTTCTTTTCGTTTATTTCCACCCCCACCCCCCCGCACCCCTCCACCCCCCTGCCGTGGGCGCGAGCAGAGGCTGGAAAATGTGTTCATTTGTGAAACGTGCCGGCAGCTGTTTAGTTAGCTCTCGCCCACCTGTGTGTTTACCTTCGGCAGAAACCGTCTCAGTGTGATAAACTCCCAGCAGCCCCGGCTCAAACCCCCCGACGCCTCTCTGCTGCTTTCCATCCAGCGCTCACACGCTGCTGTTTTCTCTCTGCTGTTGTTGCTCTTCATCTGAGCTTTTCAGGCCGGGACAGATGCAGACTAACACCCTCTGTCCGCCGGCGTCCATCCCTGGACAAAGACTTTTAGTCTTTGCTAAGGAGGGAAATGAATAATGCTGATGTTCGGCTCGGCCGTGGACCAAACCAAACCTGCTGCTCCTGCTGAGGTGTTTGATGCCAAGCAGAATAAATGTTCTTTCAAGTTGTTAAGCCAGAATGCTAAACACACTCTGAGAGCTTTTTCCCTGTGGAAAGATAATATCGCTGAGACGCTTTTTGGATGTAATCAGGTTTTAATGAAGCAGGGAGAAGATGCCCTGAAAGAAACAATCTGAGAGGAAGATTTCCTGCTCTGAGTCTCGGTGGAGGGAGATCACATCTGAAACGCATTTTGGCGGCAGCAGTTGGAGTCTGAGGCCGGCTGCGGAGGGAAGAGCGTCGAGTCCTTAACGCGACTCCGACCGTGTGTCGTCCAGGTTTACCAGCGCTAACGGGTTACAGCCGTTTCCAGCGCGGGGACAGGAGCTCGCTCTCTCTCAGTGTGTGTGGGGCCCGCTCGCTCGTGTCAGGGGGAACAGACCTACACCCCCGTCCTGTGATGTGCACTTAATAGGATTTCAGGGATGGGGTTAACGCCACCTGAGTGGAAAGGAAAACACGGGCGCGATGAAAACCGTGAGGTAAAAATCACACGGCGGCGGGCGCTGGTGACCTCTGACCCTCTTTCATCTGCAGCTGCGGTCTTCCATCAGAGAGAGGACGCTGTCTCGGGCCGCGTCCGATGGTTTTTAAGGTTTTTGGAAATTAGATTTAGTTTGAATTTGTGCAGAGAAAAACAGTGATGGTACAGATGTTAGAGAGGGTGGTCCCCAACATCTGGCTCCCGCTCAAAATCCAGTCAACACAGGGGCCGGGAGTCGCTCCACATCTGTCTGACACGAGCTCATCTACGAGTCGGTTCAGTGGTTAGTGGATAGAGAGAAAAGTTAGTGGCTGATATTTGATGAATCTGCTGCTTTTCTTTCTTCACGTCAGTGAACTGAATGTTGAATGTTTGAAGACGATCAGGTCTGTCAGGGAAAGACAGACGGAGAAATTGGCAGATTAATCAGAAATGTACAATGTGTAAAATAATATTTAAGGAGGAATAAACACGTTCCCAAGAACTTTACCTAAAGAGAGAAAAGCCTGAACGAGGAGCTGTGTGATCAGGCTGCAGTGGAAACGTTGGGAGCCTCTCGGGCGTTCGATGCTCGGCGACTCTTCAGGCCATCGCTCCTTTTTTTTCCCTCTCATGTTTATTTTGAATATTTTTTTCGAGCGGTGAAAAGTTTCAGTCTTTCACCTGGAAAAAAAGAGGAGAGAAGGNGGGGGGGGGGGGTCCTGAACCTCTGAAGGATCCGGATCAGAACCCCCCCGTCACAGAACAGTAACCAGAGCTGCTGGTCCACAGCACGAACCAGTGTCAGACACCAGGGCCGTGCATCATCCCAGTGACAGGAGGCCGAGTGTTTCAACCAGGAAACACACTCCTCCTTTCATTCCTCCCACAGAGAGAAACAATTAACGTCAGGTAGGCCGGGGGGGGGGGGGGGGGGGGGCCGCCGGCGGGC
>NW_019174491.1:559866-593029 GCF_002260705.1 Seriola dumerili | reverse complement strand
GGGGGCTGGACCGCTGCCACCTCAGGATGTATCAGGGCCTTTTTCCTCCTCCCTCCCTCTCGCTGGAAACTGTTTGATGTTCGTTATATTGAAGGTAAAAACAGAAGCAGATCAGTTTTCAAAGCCAGTGTGTGTGTGTGTGTGTGTGTGTGTGTGTAAGCATATAAACAGAAGCTGCTCTCTCTCTGTGTTGTGTTGTTTCACTGACGTCGTTGAGCTGAGTGAGATTTTATCGAGCGTCTCGTCTCTGTTCGTCTGCCGCCGGTCGACAGGTGAAACAGATCAAACGGTAACTCAGGTCTAAGGAGCTGCACGGCCTCCGGGTGAAACTGACCTCCGCAGAGCGGGGAGGAGGAGGAGGAGGAGGAGGGCATCATGGGAAACTCTGACAGCTCTAATCAGCTGCCGGTATCTCCCACTGCAGCGGGCGTGTTTGTGTGCTCAGACACCTGAAGTGTTTGGCCGGCGTTGGCGCCCGGCGGTTCCCAGGCTTCGAGCCGTGCCCTCTGCCTCTCTGTTTGTCTAAGAGTTAAGACTGAGTAACGCGACACCGCGGCAAAGCAAAGCCCCGAATCCTTCTGCTGCTCCGGCTGCATCGGGAAAGATAACAGGTCGGTCCATCTGGTCAGAATCAGAGCCGGAGTCGTCCCCTCTTCTTCTGCAGCTCTCACACATCCGTTGTGATGAACTCATGTTTTTATTAATCTCAGTCGCGTCCGTCACGTTTATCGGACAGATGACTTTGTCCCGGTTGTGATCCCAGCTGTGTTGATGCCAGTGATGTGATGTGTCCGGTGTGGCAACAGCACCACCACCTGGCCCGGTGGAGACAGGGCTCCATAGCTCAGGGGTTAGAGCACTGGTCTTGTAAACCAGGGGTCGCGAGTTCAAATCTCGCTGGGGCCTCTCTCTGTTTTCAGACCTTCCCTCAGTGATAAATCTTTCATCTTTAGAGTTCAGTTGGAGACGTGTGCACATGCCACCACCCACGGATGCTGCTGAGTGTGGTGACGGAGTTGTGGGTGGTGCCACAGTGTCATGATGAATCAGCGTCGTCTTAAATTTCCCTGCAGATGATTCTGAATGATTAATGTCGTGTTTTTCCACCTGAACACATTTTTGAACATTTCAAGTTTTATAGTGATGTCGGTGCCTCAGTAGGTGGTCACCGCTCTGTGGGTGTGGCCTACAGAGCAACACAGGGCTCCATAGCTCAGGGGTTAGAGCACTGGTCTTGTAAACCAGGGGTCGCAAGTTCAAATCTCGCTGGGGCCTACACATGTTTTCTAAAGTTCATGCAGGAAGCTCCCTGCAACACATCATGATGTTTGACTTGTAGATGTCGCTATAGCAACAGATTAATACTTAATGAGTCACATTTCAAATATGTGATGCATTTCAGCAGAAGAAGAACTGGGTTTTTTCGTGCAGATAGCGCCACCTTGTGACCATTATGACGTCATTTATATTTAGATATATCATTTTTTTTGCATTTAATTATTTGTACAAAGAAATTTCTTTCCAGTTTTCATTTTAATTTAATTTGTGTACACATATAATCTGTAGATCACTCACCAGTAGTTGGCGCTACAACAACATAACTACTTCGAATGCTCAGGTCTGTATTGGGATGTTGCCGCTCAGATATCACCTGACATGATTTAAATATTCCCCCAAAATCAACAAACTAATACTGTGTCTGATTCAGACCAGGTTTGGATCCAGATGCACATTAGAACATATTAAAAAAATAAAAGGTTTTTCCTCTGTGACTGTTTGGAGTCAGTTTCATTAGAAAATCAGAAATCACAGTTCAGCCCCAAGTCTTTTCTTTTTGTTTGGACCACAGTTAATTTTTTTGTAGCGTCTCTGGCCCTGAGCGCCATGAATCTGCCAGTTAACATCCACATTAATGAAAAGTGAAGGGCCAAAGGTTTTGCTCTGCTCACATCGTAATAATGAACAATCAGAAGGAAAACTGGCGTTTTCCTGTGAAAAAGAAAAAGAGAGAAAACTCATCTGGACCTCCTCCGGCAGGGCGGAGATCTTCTGTATCAGTTTTAACAACCCTGGAAACCAGCTCAGCTCCTGCGGTTCGATGAATCATGTCATTTCACTGCATGAATGCAACAGCTGAGTTATTGGGGAATATTGTCCAAAGTTTTTAACCTCTGTGACTGAAGAGTGAAGAGAGGGTGAGCGGAAGCAAAGAAAAGATCTGTCAGTTTATCTAAATGTTAGACACAAAAAATGTCTTTAAATGGATGAAAATAAAAAGGAAGAAGCCAAAAAAATTTCATAAAATTCATCTTTTTTGTTGCTGTTAAACTTCTGCAGCTGCTGTTTCCTTCACTCACTCACACACTGATTCTTTCTCTCATACTGCCCTCTGCTGGTGCATCAAGAAAACCTCCTAAATCCAACTGAGTCTGTATCACACTACATTAGTAGACATGAGTGGTGTCCACAAACTTTTAACTAAACGTAAAACTGAAAACCTTTTTCTTTCTTCAACGAATCTAAAGCATGAAAATCCTGCATTTATAACATGTGAATGTTAATTGTTTAATTGAGTCGAATCTTCTTCTTTGTGTGTTTTGCAGAAAGCGCTCGGTGACTCACGCTCAGCTGATGCACGACAAAGGTCGGACGCTGCAGGACTTTAAGCGTCGCATGTGGCTGCAGGAGCTTTTGGATGAAGTCCACACGGCGGAGATCCGCGACCTTCCCGTCCGGACCACCGGAGGAGGCGGAAGCAGCAGTGGCGCCGGCGTCGGGCTGCCTGGGGTCAGCCTGGGCATCAACCTGAGCACCACCGGCAGCACCCTGCACTCCAAACCGCCCGGAGGAACCAAGAACCTCCCCATCACCTTCAGGCTGGAGGAGGAGGAGGGCACCAACCTGCCGCAGGAGACCAACAAGTCTCAGACATACAAAGACGGCGTCCTCAAAGCGCCCGGCAAGAAGAAGAAGAAAGGGAGGTCCGGGAAGAGGAGGGAAGGAGAGAAGAGGAAGAGGAGGGCACGTTCACTGGGGTGGAGGCTGGAGGACGAACCCGGGAGTGGACTCCACCTGGAGTGGAGGTCTCTGCTCGGCCTGCAGAGGGCGCTGCTTTAAACGCTGTCAGTCTCTGACAAAGGTGAGTCCACGGGTCGAAGTGTTGCATCATGATGATTTACACTGTGTGACAGTGTCTATAGAGTCAGGTCACATGACACGTCATTCAACCTAAACATCCAGAACTAGATTCATTTCTTTGAATCAGATGCTTCTGAAATGAGCTCATCAGTTTTTGTTGGCGCCTCTTGTGGCCTTCACACACTACGACAGCGCTGCTCTCAAAACAAACGGACACAAGGATGAAACTGATGTGTTTTCATTTTAAAAGAGGTTGTGCATCCACGTAACACAAAGGTTTCTTATATGTTATAATGTCATCATGTGTTTTTACTGATGCTGATGCTTCTGTATGTTTCAAGACACAAATCAAATTAAAATAAAGTGCTGATCTAACCCGTCTCTTCCTGTCTTTGCTTGTGTTTCAGAAACCTACGGACAGTTGGAGTGGACTCCTAAATACTCATGTTACAGTCGTCTGTAATGGTGATTATTTGGAAAGAAATTGGAAAATATTTATTGTCTGTAAATATTCTAAATATAGCAGAATAGATAGCAGAATATGATAAAAAAAAAAAACTTATTTGATGCTCTGTGGGGCAACAGATTTTAATCTTTGTGAATCCTTGCTTTTTTCTTTTTTATTCCAATTATGTCAGATTTTTTTGCGGTAATTTATTTTGTCTGAATGGTGTATTTATTTTGTAAATGTATCGAGGTGCTGCTGACCCTCTATATTTTTGTACCATAATGCACTTTAGATATATAAATATAAATATATATACCATTAATTTTGTTCATTGACTTGTTTTTGTGGTTGATTGAAATGAAGAAAAAACGACAGTCGTCATTCTGTGTTACTTTTCCGTTTGATTCTTTACCCTTCGCTCTGTTCAGACGTCCACTTTTTTGTTTCTTTGCTGCTGTTTTTCAGATGTTTTGTTTCGTTGTCTCACCTTTTTGTGTCGGACCCTCCTGCTGCCTTCAGTGTCTCTGTTTCCTCCACAGCCCGCTCTGCTTCTCAATGCAAACGTTCATACTTGTACATAAACCAAACACGGCTCGATATTGTTGTTTTTGGCACTTGCACTGAGATAAACACCCTGTACTGAACGGATTAAACATTTGACAGTAACTCCTCTGTCTCTGTGTCTTTGATGTCGCATTAAATTCACAGTGAAACATCAGTTCTGTCCTCGGTCCTATTCTACATCTCACTTGATGCTTAAAATTGTCTGTTTCCTGTAAGTTTTTAAATCTACTGAAAATTGGATGGTCATAATTTTCTACTCATCTCCAGTGAAGTAATGAAATAACTTAAATCCTTTACTTAAAGCTGCATTTGTTAATTTTTGGCCACCAGGGGGCAGAAAAATAAACTGAAGGGTTCATACTAGTTGATTAATTGATTAGTTGACTGACAAAAAAATTAAGGAAAAATTCATCTATCATATTCAGGTTGCAGCTTCTCAGATGTCACAGTTTTCTGTTTTATATCAGTATAAACTGAATATCTTTTGATTTTGGACAAAAATAAGATGTCACCTTATAGAGACACCATTTTATAAATAATACAAATAATCAATTAATCAAGAAAATAATTAGCACGATTAACTGATGAAAATAATCATTAATTGCAGCTCTACATCAAACTCTAACTTAAGCTCGGAGTTGTGGTGTACCCCAGGGTCCACCCTGGGTCCTCTGTAGTTTGTTTTAAGTGGGTTTAAATATTACACCATAGCCTCAAGTATACATTACATAACCTCCTTAACTCTATACATTGGTTGTTGTTGCTAGCATGTTAGCAAACAGATGACTATTTTCACATCTAGCAGTCACAGAGCGACACTTTCATGTATTTGTCATTTCATATTGTCTGTGCCAGGAACTGAATCATCACTTTTGGTCTCAGACATCTCGGATATAAAAAAGGCAATGAAAATAATCAATGCAAGAGACGTTTTAGTGACTCTTTAGTTACCTTGGTTGTGACTGTAGATAGCTGAGGTCCTATCATCATCTCAACCCTCATCAGGACCCTTCACACCCCCTTCATAACTCCTTGTAAACTCCTTGTGAAAACCCTCTGGCCAGAACAAATATACTGAAAAAGTCATTCATACCAACTTCCAGTAACTTTTATGACAATACTGATATGGATTTGCTCACAGACCTCGACCCTCAGCAGATTCTCTCAGTTCCTCTGTGACTTTAAACAGAAACTCTGCCTCTTTCTTCTTCACATTAAATGAGTGAGGTTCCACCAGGCTGAGTCATGCTGGTTCAGAAACAAGCAGCTCGACACACCAGCACTCTGAAAGTTTCCACTGACAGACGATCAAAAACCGAAAGCTGGACTGAAACATGTTTCCAACACAGACTGAAACACATCACTCAGCAGATTTCTTTTCAGCCAGTAATGTTAGAGCATCAGTCATCTGTGGACGCAATAAAATGACTAACCCCGTCCCATTATGATATCCTTTAAAGCCACTCCACATACAAATGTATAAACATAATACTTCATAAAATATTTGTGGTATTTAAGTGTCGGACACACTAAAACAAAACTACTCACTACTATTAACTAACCTAACAGTACCTAGTGGTTATTATAAACTCTGAGGGGGAACCAGGCCCAATCAAATGCCCCCATGGTGGAACCTCAGGACATTCATTAAGCATGGAGTTGACCCTTTTACCAAGTCCTGGTAAAATAAAGGTCATAGGGACCAAAAGTCCCTCCAGAAACCACCATATTGTCTTCATCTGCAGGTTTTCATCGCTCCTGTATTCTGTCTATTCACCATCAACTCTCCACATCAGCTGGGTGATCATTCTCCTCTATTTCAAACCCTCCACGGCAGCTTTTTTTTAGACTTCTGCACATACAGCAGGAAAGAAAATTACAACTTTCCACTCAATAGAGCAAAACTGTCAACAAATTACCACCTGTCATCATAAATTCCACCCAGAATTCAGTTAGAGATGATCAACAGCTCCGGGCTGAAGAATGAGTTCAGAGGGATTTGGCTTCGCTAACAGCCATTAAAATAATTGCCACCGCTGCAGCTTCACAACAGGACAAGTTTGGTTTGGCAGCAGGTCGGAGAGCTGAGAGACATCGAGGGGAAGGAGCCGAGCGCCGGAGATGACGGTGTTGATGGTGTTGATGGTGCTGATGGTGTTGACGGTGTTAATGTTAGGATTCAAGCAGCAGCAGCTTCAACATCCAACCAGCCAAAACAAACATTAATAACACTGAGAGCCAGACAGAGACAGAAAGAGAGAGAGAGAGATAACTGGTGAGTCAGCTGGACAAAGACTGAAGATCCAACTGGAAGAGAACGTTCCTGTAAAGTCTCAGAAAGTTCCCGAAACAAGTGAAATACACGTGGGTGTGGAGGAGCGGTGCTAATATCTTCAAGGTGTTTGTGTCATGGTGGGAAGGTCCACTGTGTTTCATTACTGAGTAGACTGAGAGGTTTGTAGTGGCGTCTTTGTTGTCTGTGGTTGGTTTGTAATTGTTGGTCGTAGCAGCAGACACACTGTGAGAATTTAAATCTAAATTTCTGAATTTAGTCTTTAGTCTCCAAATCAGTTGTCAGTGGATCTTGAACCGCCTTTTTGGACTGAGGACGACAGATTTGGTCGTTTGAGACGTGAGTCAACTTACGCCTCAAACAACAGAGAATCACACTGTGTAAAAGGGCCTCGAGGTAGAGGTCATGGTGGTCATGGGTGACCATGGCTCAGGGGGTAGAGCAGGTTGACTGCTGATCCCAAGATTGGCGGCTCAATCCCTGGCTCCCTAAACCCAGGTTGCGTCAGGAGCCAAATCCATTACGGATAGCAATTTGCTGTGACAAGTCTTCATGAGAGCCAAATGATGACGACTTGTCTTGTGCCGGTCATGCCACTGGACTCAGGCCAGACCTCTGGGTACCGACACTGGTTGAACAACCACGTCTTGAGCGCTGCTAACCAGAGCTGACTCTCAGCCCACAGTGGCTCAAGCCTCCCCAACACCAGAATTAAATCTGATACGTTGCTTTAGATTTTGTTTTACAGCGATGTAACTAATATTTTCTCAATCTAATGGGAACACAGGAGGCACATTTTTAGTTGGAAGCAGATTTGTCAGCAGCAGAGTCTGAGAGTCTGAAAACTCACAGAAACTCTTTTCTTGTTCAGATGAGAAAGAAGCTTAAAAAAAAACCTGAAAACATTTGGCCTAATTTCCAGACTGGCTTAAAATCAAAGGAAAAGTTGAAACTCCTCCAAAGCTCAAATAAAAGAGCATGAATAATCACCAAGAATCCTGCCCAAAACAAAACTTCACCGACATGTAAAACTGATCCCAGACTCTCGGAGGAACTCAACCAACGTGAGTCCATTCATGTTGTGTCAGAGATCGTTAACGCTGTCGTAGGTTCTGTTTAGGATTTCTGGACCGGAGTTTGTTCCCTGAGTGGAGTTCAGTCCGGATGACATTTATCTGGAGGGAGGAAAAATGAGCCAATTACAGTGTCGAATCCTTTTATTGTTATGGCTGAATCTGAGCTGCTGTGGTGGACGGAGATCCCGAACAGCGAGAGCGGAGGGCCCAGATGTGCAGAAACACACAGACAGGCTGTTATAATCCGGTCAGTCCTCAGAGTTTCAGTTTGGAGGCTGCAGAGAGAAATGAGTCAAAAGTCCTCAATATTCCCCCTGGGTCTCTGCAGCAGGGAAATCCATCAGCCGTCAGCGTGGGAAACATCCACACAGTTTACATCAGCAGCTGATCCAGGATCAGTGGCATGACCTCAGCATAGCTGCTCTGCTACATAACCATCCTTTATTTTTACATTCCGGAGGTTTCAAACACAGATTCAGATCTGTGAAACTTTTGTTCTATTTATGAAAACACAAAAAACACACATCTAGACCAGCTGAGACCAGGTCCAGACCAGTCCACACCTCACATCCCCCGAGCTCCAGTGTGGGCCTCTAATGTTATAGCATCTATCTATCTATCTATCTATCTATCTATCTATCTATCTATCTATCTATCTATCTATCTATCCAGCAGGTGGCAGTAATGCGCCTAAACGTTGGTTACCACCGCCATTTAAAAAAAAAGCCGAAGAAGAAGATGATGGCGGCAGTACAGATCCGTCCTTCCTGAAGTGTGTCGGTGATTTAAATCGCAGAAGAAGAAGCGTGCGCGTGTCCACGTGAGAGCAGCAGCATGTCTCCTCCAGGAGGGAAAATCAACAGACCGAAAACTGTAAGAAAAACTTGATCAATATCAAAGATTCGGAGACAAAGCGCGGGAAAAGAAGACGCTCTAACTGCACGTTCTGTGTGATTTACCTGAGCTAAACAATACACGGAGAGACAGTTAGCAGCTAGCTTGGACGGCTAGTGTAAACACTGTGTGTAACGTCATCGTTATTAACGTACAGCTTTTAAGATAATTAACGTGTTTGTTATTCATTCTGTATCTAAGACAGTCAGATCACCTCAGTGCACAACCAGAGCTGCAACAAATACGAAGTACAAGTAGTAATACTAAAGTTAAAGTACAAATACTTCAGTGTAAAAATGCTAATAATACTAATAATATATTACAAGTAAAAGTACTGCATTCAGATTCCTGCCAAAGTAAATGTACAGAAGTGTTGTCAGCTGCTTCGTGTAGGTAAAGTTAGAGATGGTGAGATGAAGCTTCATGAAACACATTTACAGGTAGAGAAAAAGCTTCATGTCTATATGCTGAGTGTTAGCAGAGCGACACCTACTGGTCAGAACGTAAAATACAAGCGTTTTTAAAAAAAAATCAAATTAAATGATGATTGTATTTTTTATTCTAAGCATAATTTTATAGTAATTCGTGTAAAGGAAATCAACAATTTCAATGCATCAAATGTATTAATATGTGAAATATAATATTAGTCAAGTAATCTGTTTTTAACTGGAGTGATGTGAAATGTACAAAACTTCAGCAGCATTTTACTGTTGTAGCTGCTGGTTCTCAACCAGCAGACTAAACTAAGGGTCACCAGATAAATGTAAGAGGTCATCAGATGATTCATGGGAATGAAGAAGAAACAAAGTTCAAATTCAATGATCTGGATTCAGTTTTTAGACTTTTGTCTGTTTTATTTTTGTAAAACAAAAACCAAGTTAGGTATCATCATTCAATAAACAACACACTGATTTCCATAATAATGGCTCAGTTTTTAGTTAAATTAGTCTGTATCGCCCTCCTTGTTCTACACAATAAAAATATCTTAAATCTTATCTGTCTAGTCTGTCTAGCTTAGTCTTTGAGATTCTTGGAAATCCCTTCAGAGCAGTTGTAAGTGTTTTCCAGAAAGATTGATGCTTTATCTTTGACTCGAGAGACAAACTGGGTCTATGGATCGTTTCCTGTGGTGTTATCAGTCTGCTGGGCTCAGGGTCACATTACAAGATGAAGTTTTTCTCTTTTTTTCCTGGTCTGGTCCTTTTTGTTTCCAGTGCAGTAGAAAACCTGTTTACTGTTGCAGTGACTTGAAGTGTAGGAGCTGACACATAGTTTTTCTGTGAACTGTTATCACCCAGAGAACATCAGTGGTCTCTGTCGTTTCTTTGCAGGAGTTGGGGAAGAAGCTTTTCAAGCGGCGACGAGTCCTGAGTCGAGAGAAGAGGAAGAAACATCAGATAGTCGGAGCCGTGGTAGATCAGGGTCTCATCACCCTCCATCACCTGAAGAAGAGAAAGTCAGTGATTATCACCTGCACACACTGAAACCTAACATGGCGGACTATTGATTAAAAACATTGTTTAAAATCTGCATTTTTCTCCTCTCCAGGTCGAGTCCGAGAGCGAACATCACTCTGTCTGGAAAGAAGAAACGGAAGCTGCTCAAGCAGCTGCAGCACATGCAGCAGGAGAAGGCCGGTATGGAAGGTAAATGACGACATCTCCATTCACACCAGAACACATGGGGTTAGCCATGTTAAGATGCTGATGGTGTGAGTGATCAGTCCTCCTGTCCTTACTGCCCTACTGTTCTTAAAGAGTTCTCAGAATCTATAAACTATATGTTATTTAAAAATGATGATATTAATAGATGTGACTGTTAATGCAAGTTTGTACCCAAATACTGAACAAAAAGAGGACTAAGTCTCAAGCAGCTCGGCAGGAGAAGAAATTTCCAACATGACAATGATCCCAAACACACTGAAGATATTACACAAGAGTTTGTAATGAAGAAAAAGGTGAAACTATCACCTGGTCAGGTGTGTCCCTGATTTCAAGGTGACACACCTGGAGGATTTTAAAGCAGAAGGTGGAGAAACAAAACCTGTTCGGCAAAGAGCAGCTGAACAGAATCGTCTGTCAGACTGCTATCAGCCATACCCAGGAGGATCGACTCTTATTTTGTCGACACGTAAAATATTAACAAAATAAAAGAACGAAGGGTTCAACGACTTTTGTTTCAGTTGGTTCTATAATATGGACATTTCATTATAGTTTAATTAGTCAAACATTTTTAATTTTCAAATGGCTAAAAATAAAACTATTAAATGGACAGAGATGTTGAGACAGTTCAGAGTTTTTAAACCAGATTTTTCTGAGATATTAAAACTGTAAAATGTTTCTTTCGTCAGTTGAACCTGCAGCTCCACCTCCCAAGAAACAGGACTCATCCTCAGCTCCAACCAAGAAGAAGAAGAAGAAGAAGAAAGCAGCTGGATCGCAGGGGGACGTAGAGATGGCCGATATGGAATAAAGAGAGGACAGAGTTATCTGTTGATGTGAGGCAGTGTCCTGTCTTTTAGTCCAGTGGACAATTAGGACACAGCTGATTGTGAATGGACTGCTCAAATATGATTGACTGGTTTCTGAAGGTAAAGTTGTGATTTTCACAGTTTGTGTCCAGAGGGATGAAAATCTGTCTGCACCTGTTGGAGTCAGTCAAGGTGAGATTTTAAAAACAATTCCTGGAACAAAGAGTCTGAGAGTTACATGGATGTATGGAAGCCCATTTCTGCCAAAAGAAAAATAAATAATGAGAAGATAAAAAAACAAATTTATAAGATAGGTCAAATTTAGTCTTTTTATCCTATAATTTTGGTTTGGAACTAATTATTTTGACATATTAATAGATATTATTTCATAATGTCGACTTTTTAAGTGAGGCAGAAAATGACCGACATCTTTTGAGGTGCTCAACATGAAAAGTTGTTTTGTGCATAAATCTGCACCAATCTGAAAATGAATGAGTGGAAAATGTTCCATTTCTCCAGAAGCAAACCTGCCTGTGGTGTCAGAGCAGAATCAGCTGTTCACTCCAGAGATCTGCTCAGAGCTATGGATTTTTTTTTAACTGCGGATGTTTAGAGTTAAAGTTTGGGAATCAGCAAGTTCCTGGCAGACTTGTGCTTCCATACAGACATTTGTTGGCATAATGATGACTTTATGTGAAAGTCGTCACTCACAGAGTTGTGCATGTCATGCTTCCTGCAGATATAGATTTGAAAACTTTATTTTTGACTTTGTGAAGCTCAGACTTTTCACCTAGGACATCAAAATGTTATCACACTTCTGTTCATCAATCACAAATGTTACTTATATCTCATTACTATTATTATTTTTCAGCATATATATCTTTTTTTTCTTGGCTGAAACAGGCTTCCGTACATTTGAAACATAGTCAAACCTTTGACCTAATATTTCATCATTTTGACTTGTGTCATATTTGTTCTATTCTTGGCGTTAATGAGCTTCTATATGTGTCACACCTGCAGGGCTTTAATAAAGTAAAGTATTTATCTCTGGTTTAAAACAGTCTTATTAAATGTCTGTAACAGTTTCTGTGAATTGATGCGGGGGAGAAAAGCTTTTCTTTCAAATGTGTTGTTCATGTTCAGTATCTTCAATTATTGATGAACCTGCCTATAAATTCCTTATAACAGGGGTTTTTATTTAAAGCTTCTAAGGAGAAATAAGGAGGATTTTATCTTTGATTTTATGATCATGTGAATTTATTCTAAAGCTCATTAGTGGTAATAATTAGACAGTGTTGGAGACTGATTTTGGGATGCAGGCTCCAGCCCCCCCACCCCCCACCAGAGGACAAAGACTAAAATGGGTCAGACTCCGGAGAGAAGCAGATCTTCCGCACCAGCCATCATGTAATGTAGTTCATCATCCCGGAGCCTCAGACACCAGAAGCTGCTGACGGGCTTTATCTCTCTCCGATAGCAGCTCCGACATGCCGCCGACACACACCGTTTTATCCCGTAAATGTGACCGTGGGTGACGGAGGACAGCGCTTCATCATCCCGCATTTAAACCAGAAAAACACCGCTTCATCTGGGAGAATCTCTGAATCGTGTCACCACTTGGTTCTTTTTTTTTTTTTTTTTTTTAATTATTATTTTAATCAACATGACCTCTCGGGATGGGTGAAGCTTTCTCTTTCTCTTACTGGGACTGACTGGTTTGATAGAGATTGCTGCCGGTGGGTTCCCAGTTTCCAGTCCGACACCGACTCCTCTGACCGTCGACCGACCGACGGATGGATGATGGATGCCGCGCCGAGTTAATCTGCGTCCTCGGTGAAGAGAAAGGTAGAGCCGTGGAGCCGTGGGGGGAAAATAAAACCCGGGTTTAACCCACATCAAACCGCGCCGCTCTGTGTCCCAGTTTAGGCTGAATTACCCAGTAACATTAGCTCCATTAAAACCAGTGCAGCGACATGTTTGTACGGCAGGTGGTACATGGACGAACCGAGAAGCGAACAGTTACACAAAGGCAGACGTTAGCTGCTGTTAGCTGTTTATTATCACCGTGTTTGACTTGTAGCTTATTGACGTCGCTTTACGGCCTTCAGCTAACGGTCCCCACAGACTCGGTGCCCGGTGCGTTCACACTAAACGCGAAGCGGTTTCTAGCTTCGCTTTCGCCCACAGAAGTGCTCTCAAGTTCTTATTAGCCACAAACGGCTAACAAGCTAACGATATAGCGACGCGACCGCGGCGACGTTTGTCGTTTGTTAGCGAGAAATTCCATCTCCCGTACCTCGTTCTCTTCCGTTCTCATGTCTCCATGACTGAACTACTCAGGGCGAAGTTCTTCCCTCAGTCTCAATCAAATTCAACGGACGCGTCTTCGCCTCGGGTTCGCACAGACGAGATCGAATTTTTTCGCTCCGTGCGTCCGTTAATCTTCACTTCGCCTCCAGTTAGCCTGTCAGCGAAATCGACACCGACACGTTCGACCGGTTTTATGAAGGTCAGGCGCCGAACAGAAGCCGAAGCAGAAGTTTTTAGACTTAAAGAAACAATAAGACGATTTCAAATATTATTTATAGGCTATAAGATATTATAAATATCAATCTGAAATATACAAATACTTTAGAAAATCATCTGATATGGTATAATATTTTTAATTAAAGTAATTAACATAATTAGTTTCGAAATATATTCTGTCAGAATGTGTTACTACAACAGAAATATTAACTTGCCTAAATAAATCTTAAATAAACGTCCACTTACCATCTTTTTCCTGAGCTCTCACCTCCTCTTACAGTCTTCCTCAGTTCAGTTTCCACAGAAAGTTTGTGAGATGTGGTTGAAATCTCAAGAAAAAACTAGTAAGTAGACCTTGAGTTAAGACCTCTATGTCAAACCACTCTTTCTAAGGCTTTATTGGTTTGAATTACTGTTGTTATTTTATTTTGTTGTTGTGTTTTATTTTATTGTATTTTAAGGATTTTATGTATCTGTACTCTTTTGCCAGATCATGTTTAACTGTAGTGCTGAAGTGTTTTAATGTGTTTTTTCTCATATAAAGCACTTTAATGTAAAGTTTATTATTATTATTATTTACTGTTGACTGACATAATGTTCGTGCTGAGGTCTAAGAGCCACGGTGTACAAGCTTCCAGTGATAGTGGGTAAGATAGCTCCAGCTGTAAAGAAGATAAGGTGAACTGACACCTCCCTGTCCCCCCAGGAGACGGGCTAAAGTCCTGCTCTGTGGACTGTGGACCCAAAGAGCTGCTGAGCATCTGATGGAGGACGGTTCACACTGTCGGCCCGGTGAGTCTCTGCTCTAAAACAACACGTTCAGGTTTCTAAATGAAATCTGAAGCTACAACAGAGTCTGAATCCAACAGAGACGTTTATTTCCTGCTCGATTCCAAACTTTCATGGTTTAATATGAAACTAAAAACAGAATTTAAACAAGTTTCTCTTCAGTGTGTAAAATCACGACTGACCTCGTTCACCTTCAGTGAAAATGGAAATCTAAAAACAGAAGCTCCTTCAGGAGCCGCTTCTGTTTTTAGATTTCCATTTTTACTCCACAGATCAGTTTCTAATTCTGTTCCTTTTGTTCTATTGTTGTCGCTGAGAGACGTCAGGGACTGAGGGACAGCAGAGAGAAGATCAGTGGTGACACTACAGTGAGCCGTCAGTGAGACCGACTCATGAGGGTTTAAAGATAAAGTCCAAAATAAAGTCTTCATCATGTTTTTTTAACTTTAAGTTTTTAGACTCCAAGTTTGAGGCTGGAGACGTTTTTATTTTTGTCTTTTTCCGTCTCATTAAGTTCAATCAGAGTGAACTGACTGTCTGATTATTGACTTGTTTTGTTGTCTGTAATCAGTCGGTCACAGCAGGCGTCTGTCCTGCACCTGAACACAGAGACATTTAAGAGTTTTTACTTCTGTAAGTCGACTCAGAAACATCTGTCCTGCTGCAGACGTGCCCTCCACATCTGTCTCCGTGTTAATGTTCTGTCCATGTGCAGGTCATTCGTGTGGATCTCTGCTCTCCTCCTGTGGACACTGAGGCGTTTCTGATCAGAGACTGTGGATCTGCTGCAGCCATGTTTCCTCCAGAGTCCAGTCCACCCTCGCGGACGCTCCGGCTGCTCGCCGCCGCCGTCGCTGTGATACTGCTGACATTGCTTCCCGTGACCGCCGTGGAACCAGAGACTTGTTTCTCCAGACAGCACCAGAGCGCCAGAGTCAACGTCAGACTGGCCCTGAACAGACCGGGGGCGCTGATGGAGGGACGGGCGGTCCGGTCTGAGAGGGACTGTGTCCTCGCCTGCTGCTCAGAGGAAGTCAAACCAGGTGAGAAGACTGGATCTGACGGTCAGGGCGGAAGGAGGTTTTAAACATTTTAAAACAAAACATTTTAATCACATCTTTCACCAAAATTGTTCTGTTTTGCAAATGATTTGTCGGCCCTCTCGCAGCACCTTCCCACAGTTTGGGAACCGTGCTGATATTAAAACTAATAATACATAAACACAACCATAAACTTCCAGCGCTACACCTCCGTCAGCTTCGTCCTGTGGGAGCTGCAGCTTCATGTTGTGAGGAAGTGAAGTGGGTCAGACTGAGAGACTGTCACAGCTTTACATAGAAATCACTTTTCATTTCTAAGAACATCACGCAGGTATTTTCAACTCTCTGGATCTCCACAGGTAAAACATGGTCACGTTGTAAAATCAGACGGACGTTTGACCATAAAGTGAATGTGAGATCAGACGTCACCGTGTTTCTTTTAAACTAAAACTGATTTCAGACAGAAATAATTAATAATCTCCTGATGTGACGTCGTTGAACAGATTTAATCCCGAACTGCACTTCAGCATGATCTTATGGTATTTGTACTTCACTAATTTATTTCCATTTTATGCTACTTTAATCTTCTACTGCACGTCTGAGAGGGAAACTCCACACAGTGTTTACCTGATTTTACTTTGAAGGTTAATTTACATCCACAACATCTGGACCAGCCTCAAGATTAAAATGCTGCTACATGTTAATGCAGCAATAATAATAATAATAATAATGATCCAATAGTCCAATATTCTAAATGATAAATATAAAATAATATGAAACCTTAAAGGGTCATTCAGCAGATTGTGTACTTTTACTTCACGTATTTTGTCAGTATAGTATTTTCATTCAAAAACTAAACTCCTGAGTGCAGTCACTTTTTCACATGGTGATAATATGATGGTAAAATAATATTAGTAATATAATAAAAAGCACAAAATGTAAAATGTAATTCAGAGTCTTGTGAGCTGTTCAAAGTGTGAACCGTGTTTCTGGGTTAATAAAGTTCCTGGAGTTCAAAGAGCAGTTTCCATTGTTCTCCATGGTTTGTTCTTCATCAGTCACAGTCTATGAGCTCATGTCATTGTGGCGGTTTCACATCATTAAGACAGGCAGATGAAACATACTGAAATAAAGTGACAGGTACATGTACTGATTGATACTGTAAATGATGTTCACAATAAAGAGAATCCATCAGAAAGTGAAGCCGTTCTCACTCAGTCCGAGTCACTTCATCTGAACGATTCACCTTGTTTCTGTGTTTGTGAAGGAGCCAAATGCAACATGGCCGTCTTCACCGCCAACAGACGCAGCAGCGAGGACAACTGCCTCCTGTTCCACTGTCCCACGGAGCAGGACTGTCCTCTGATGAAGGCTCCGGACGGCACCAACACCTACGACATCTACAAAGGTACACACCCACAGCCTCTCTCCTGATTGGCTGAGAGGCTCAGAGCCTCCTCTCTTCTGATTGGCTCACCGACCTGTCGTTACTAGAGCTCCTGAGAGAGGAGATGTTAAAGTACACTGAGATGGTTTTTAGTTAGTTAGTTAGTCAGTTACTTTGTTGGTCAGCTAGTTAGTTGGTCAATTAGTTAGTAAATTGGTCAGTTAGTAGTTATTCAGTCAGTCAGTTAGTTGGTCAATTAATTAGTTAGTCAGTTAGATAGTTATGTAGTAGTTAGTCAGTCAGTTAGTTGGTTGGTAAGATAGTTAGTTAGTCTTTTAGTTAGTTAGTTAGTTAGTTAGTCATTCAGTCAGTAGTTCAGTTTTTCTTAAATCTGTCTTCTGTCTTGTGCAGGGTTGATTCATCCAACCACAGTGAGACCTGTCACCACGACAACCACAAAAGAAACCATCTCCACCACCACTCTGGCACCAACCACACCTGCAACCACCACTACAACCACAACCACCACACAGAGTACAACAACAACACCACCACCACCACCACCACCAACCACAACCACCACCACCACCACCACCACACAGCCCACCACCACCACCACCACCACCACCACAACAACCACAACCTCACCGCCAACCACAACCACACATGCTCCAGCCACCACGACAGCACCTCCACCCATCATCATCATCGCCACGATGCCTGCAATAACACCATCACCCGCCACCACCACAACAACAGCAGCACCAACAACTACAGCAGCAGCAACAACAACAACAACAGAAACAACAACAACAACAACAACGACAACAACAGCTCCCACCATCACCTCCATCACCACGAAGAAGACAAACAAACCCAGCAAGAAGCAAAACAAAACTTCCAAGAAAGGAAAACCACATCCTGTCAGCACCACCACCACGACTGCTGCCACCGCCACCGCCACCTTCCCGCCCACGCTCAGCCCCACGACATCACTTCCTGTTGTAATGGCGGGAAAAGAGGCTGAACATAGAACTACTGACAAACCACAGCCGAGTACTGAACCCACCACAGCCGCTACAACCACCACTGTTCCCACCACGACCACGACCACGACCACGACCACGACCACGACCGCTCCTAAAACCACCACCTCCCCCTCCACCCCTCCCCCTATAACCGTTCCTACTACTACTGCCCCTCCTCCTCCTCCCACCACCACCACTACAACCACCACCACCACTGAGCCGTCCACCGTGAGGACGACTCCCGCAGCGAGTTTGGTCATCGTCCCCAAAGGCGTCCTCCAGTCCGACCACGCCCTCCAGAACTCGAGTGTCGGCCGGGGGAAGGCGGTAGCCGCTCGGGGGGCGGTGAAGAGCGGCGTGGTGGCGTTCATGGTGCTGGGGCTCGCCGTGCTCACGCTGGCCCTGGCCGTGGGCGGACGTAAGGCGATGGAGTCCTTCGACAGACGCCATTACACGAGACTGGAGCTGAACGACCTGCACTACGAGGTGTGAGGACGGACTTTGACTTTCAGGACGGAAGCTCAGAGGGACAATTATCATGTTCGTCTCTTGAGTTACACAATAATCGAATGTCGGCTTCACTCTGTTAAAGAGGCGTTGAACCGTGACCACAGAGAATACTGGATTCTGATTGGTCAGACGTAACCACACAGCTCTTCAGTTTATTACGTTTATCAGCCTAAAATATGAGTGAACAAGACTTTGACCTTTGACCTGTGCAGTCATTTATTTAGAATAGGAGTGGGTGATATGAATAAAAATCCTCCATCACACAAAGTGATCAGTTATTATTGAGATTCCTTGTTGCTCATGAACATGATATTTAATACAGAAGCTCCGTGTGTTTATGACGGTGAATTTACCTGGTTTTCCTGCTCCAGCAAATGAAAGACCAGAGAAATCCAAATACATCATTAAAGAAAGAACAGTATCAACATGATGGCAACAGCTGTGATGGTTGACTAATGAATATAATGGTTTATATCATGTTCAGTCGTCACATCACCCACTCTTATTCTCAACAAGTCTCGTCATGTCTGATGAGTGACTGATGGAAACTCATTTTCATTTGACTAAATCCACAGAATCATGATTTCCTCATGATTCTGACTGTCTGAGGTGAAAACCGACTTTTATTTCTGTGTGAAAACAAATGAAACCTTGATCAGAGTTTATTCTTCAGATTTCAGCTTCTCAGACTTCTGACGTTTTCTCAGATGATTTTTCCTCCTCCCTGTTTGTACGAGGCTCAAAGGTCCCGAGAGATTAGATTTTTTTATTTTGTGTCCACAAATCAGGATTTTTTTTTCTTTCTGGATTTCTAGTCTATAAAATATTTACTTTTCTTTTCAATATTAACATTTCTCAATAATTTAGTCGATAAGAATTTTGACTTTAATAAACTTTATCCTCAGACTTTTGATTTTTTCCTCAGTTTTAACCATAATCTTTTTCAGAGAACTTACTTCTTCTCTGAATTATATTTTTATCTTGTGTCCAGGACATGACAGGATTGTTTTCATTTTAATCATCTCTTTTACTTCATAGAATATTTAAAATTCTCTGAACCTAAAATCAACTTACTTTACTTTTACTAAAAAAAGAATCATCTTTCAGAGACTGAAGTCTGACTCGATCCTCAACATTTAGGCTTTTCTCATAATTCTGACTCTTTGGTTTCACTCACTGACGTTTATTCCTGCCTTTCACTTGTTCTGCTTCAAAGCTGAGAACAGACCTACCTGTCCTCACCTGGTGAAACGACCTCCTGCGCATCATTTCTTCTTCTTGTCCTGTTGACTGTAGAAACTTCAGCTGGCGACGGAAAAACAAAGAACCAACAGCAATATTTTTATTCCCCGAAACTCAGGAAGCCTCTGGAGAGTTCCCGTGGAGCAGAGCTGGACTGTATGAGCGGACACAGATCTGTACATTGGGCCGTCTGGTGTCGAGGCCTTTTCGCCATGGGGGGGGGTTGCCGACTCTTTGTGTATAAGACGTACACCTGCATGTCTTTTTACTTCCACATGCTTCAGCCATACGAGCCTGTGATTGCTTCTTAAATCACCAACTCAGTCTAGATGTCGGACTCACTCTCACTGTGTTGATTTTGTATTTTCTCCACGTTTCTCTTGTTTCACTTACGATAAAAATATAAACGATTGATGCAATCCTCTGAGAATCGATGCACTACTGTATCCTGCGGTTTTTGATAAATGTGATCTGCTTCTTTTTCAATATTAGATTGTTTTTCATAGGTAAGAGTACACTGGCTGCGCACTATTTTCCTATAATAACTACATTTGTATTGGATGTCAGTGTATATGGGGGGTTGGGGGTGGTGGGGGGGGGGGCAGATGGAAGGACCTTGCTGCAGCATCAGTTGACCACCAGGTGGCAGCAGCAGCCTGATGAACTTCCTGCAGACACTGAACTGAAGACGCCTGAAGCTGCACTGTCGACTTGTTTTCACTTCTCTTGCTTTGGTTTTTACTCTGTCTGATTAACTCCATGGATGGTGATAGTTTGGTCTCGTTTTGTGAAGTGATGCTTTTGCATAAGTTTGGAATTTGATGTTTTGTTCTTGTAAGGATTAAAAAAAAATGTGATTTTTGAAAGTGTGTCGTCTTTGATTCTGTGTTTTGTGATGAAAACAAATTTATGAAGAGCGGGAAAAAAGCTAAAAATAAACGCTGGGATTTAGTTTGTGACGACAGTAAATTATCATCAGCTGCATGAATGTGCTGATTCCATGAAAAGGGTGTAAATTATGATCTTCTGAAAAAAACAAGGCTTTGTTATTGTTTAAATCACTTATGGAGAAAAGACAGTGATTTATCATGGATTTAATCTATGAAAGAAACATTTAAATCAAGTTTTAAAGATGTAAAAATGCAGAGTACAACTAAGAACTCTGTCATGTCGGCTTCATTCACCTGTGAAGTATATTGATTAGGGACGATGTGAAGAGAAAATATTTCAGTTTTGACATTAATATCAAATTTCTGTGAAAAAAATAGATTAAATTTGTCTAGAAATTGAATCTATTTTGATCGAATTTTGATCGAAAAAAGGAAATTTGTTATTTTCCTTTTAACATCAGTATTCTGAGTTTTCATCAACATTTTAACTAATATACAAATTTAATTGAGTATTTTTCAAACATTACTCAGTGGCACATATATTTTCATTAAATCATTTTTTTTATCTTAAATTTTGATTTACGTTGTTTTGCCTCAGAATTTAGACTTTTATCTTGAAATTCTCAGATTAATCACTTAAAACGGATTTTATTGTCAGATTATTTTAGTTTGTTGTTTTGATCAAAGTTCTGAATTGAATCCCTCCATCCTTTTTATTGTTCTCTCAAAAAATGATCATCAATCCAGAATACATTATGCTTTTTTTTCTTTTTTGATCTCTGTCTAAATATATTATATGTTATATTCCAGATTGTGGAATTTTGAACTGTAATCTACAATTTTAGCTTCAGTGATTTTTCTTAAATTTCTTAAATGTTGATTTACCTTGTTTTTTTCCTCAAAATTCTCAGATGAATCACTTAAATCAAACAATTTTATTGTTAGATTTTTAATCAAAATTCAGAATTTAATCCCTTAATCCTGTTTTTTTTTATTGTTCTCTTTAAAAGTTAACATCAATCCAGATGTTTTCTGGTTTGTTTTCTACCAGTATCAGAGGAGTGTTAGAGAATGTGGATTTCCTCCAGCTTCTCATGTTTGAAGTGAAGTCTGACTTTATCCTCAGGATTCAGACTTTTGTAATCACAGTTTTTCTCTCTTGTCTTTTTTGTGGGGTGAAGTTTGTTTGTGTCAGTCTTGTGTTTCTGCCGCACACTGAGAGTGAAAGGTGTGAAACGTGTTGTAGTGTCTCCTGCTGTGTGTGCGTGTGTGTGTGCGCGTGTGTGTGACTCTGCTGCTGTTGTAAACTCTGACTGTGATAAACTAGTCCCGCAGGAATGTGAGTGTAGAAACTGAACTTCGGCTCCTGCTGCACCACAACACACCGGTTCCCTCCTCCGGGACCCGGGACGTGTTTCCTCCTCGTCCGGCAGCAGTTCACCGTGTGGGCAGCTTTTGGGCGTTTTGCGTGTTGTAACATTATCTTTGGCTTGAGAGCATGAAATCAGAACAACAATAGAAAACAGCGGAACCGAGGAGCGAGGTGGAGGAGGAGGAGGTGGTGGAGGAGGAGTGGAGCAGGAGGAGGAGGAGGAGGAGGAGGAGGAGGAGGCGGGGGGAGCAGCTTCCTCACAGCGGAAGGAGACGACGGATCTCCTGCAGGACAATGTGAGACACCGAGAGTTGATCCAACGCAGTTAGCAAGCAGCCAGCCAGCCGGGATGGAAGCGGGGATCATTTAAGTCGCACCGCAGCTGAACCACAACCAGAATATTGTTCTTAAATCCGCATTTTTTCGCCCGAGGACGCGGCCGCAGCGATGGGAGTACGGCGCTGAGGAGAGAGCGGCGGCAGGGCCAAGAAACGGGAGAAAGATGGGTGTCGTGCTGCGGAGTCTGTTGTTGTGTAGTTTTTGTTTTCTCATACGAGGTGAGTTTGTGTTTAAATCGGCCTTTTAGCTTCGGGTTCCCTCCGTGTGTGGCGTGTCGACGTGTAAAAGTGATGTTAACAGTCGGGAAAAGCAGCTTTAGCGGCGGGTATTCGGAGCTGTGTCCGGGCCAGGGCCCACTCTCCGGGGTTTTGGTTCTCCTGAGCGGAGCTAACGTTAGCCAGCCAAGCTCTGCGTGCTTCCCTGCCTGTTTGCTGCCGGAGCTCCAGGAGAATGAAACCACAAACAGCCAGCGTTAGCCAAGTTAGCTGGAAAAATACCCCGCTGCTCGTCCAGCCTCCTCCGGGCCTGTGTTTTCAGCCCCGGGTTGTTATTTTCACCGAGTTCCCAGCGGCTGCTAACCGGCTAACTTTGGGTTTAGTAACTTAAACAGGCTGAAACGTTAGATTGAGGGAAGAGCAGCAGTTAGCACAACAGATGCTACGTAAGCTAGTGACTGAGCACAAAGCAGCACCTGAGTAATAACATGAAACCTGCTGTTTAATTCACATTTAACTACATAAATGTGTGTTGACCTGCAGTCAGCTCACACTGTTACTGCTCAGGACCAGTTTATATCAACACTCTTTGTCTGTGATACTGTAGATGGAGACACATGATAAACGAGCTGATCTACAGCAAGAAAACAATAAAGACAAAACCTCATTTCCACTGTAGTCCATGTTAAAGTGACAGGTCTGAAGTCAGGCTGAAACAAACAATCAGATAAACCCACAATCCTGTTGATGTGCAACTGTAAATTCACTGTGATTTAGAATCAGTTATAAGTAAATCAGAAGCTGTTTTCTGTTGGTACACCTTCATTTCAATTATCTATGTTGGACTGAAACTAACAATTATTTTCTTTATTGATTGAATCTGGTGATTAGTGTCAATAATATGTTATAAAATAGTGACAAACATTCCTCAGGTGATTTCCTCAAGTGTCTCGTTTTGTCCAAAAACCCGAAGAGATTCAGTTTATAAAGATTTAAACCAGAGAAAATATTCATGTTTGTGAGACTTTCATTTTGACATTTATTCTTGAATAATGACATAAACAAGTAATTGATGATCAAATGTTACAGATTAAATCCATGATAACTCGCTGGCTCCAAATCCTTTAAGTTTTATGAAAGATAAAAGTCATAATGTTTTTAAACAGTATCAACGGATGTCCTCAAATGTCTCGTTTTGTCCAAAAACCCAAAGACATTCAGTTTATAAAGATTTAAACCAGAGAAAATCAGAAAATAATCATGTTTGTGAGGCTGAAAACAGACTTTTATTTTGACATCTATGATTGAAAATGACATAAAGGAGTAAGTAGCAGGCGGTCAGGTAATTGATTAATGGATCTCTGACTCTGATCACACAGACCTGATATGTAAATAAAAATTAGGATGAAAACGAATTTAATCCTCGTTAGAAAAACGTACAAACGTATTTTCATTATTTATTAATCTGCAGATAAATTTCTCAGTTCATCAATAAGTTGTTTTCTCCATAAAATAAAAAATAATGTAAAAATATCTTGTTTTGTGCAAAAGTCAAAGATGTTCAGTTCACTGTGATAGAAAGCAGATGTTCATTAATCAGCGTCAGATTGACTCTATAACGAGAATGGAAATGATTATGTGATTAGTCCATTGATAGGAAATGAAACTGCAACAATTCTGATAATCAATTGATCTTCAGTCTGATTTGATTATAAACAGAATCTTAACGGACAAAACCAGACGTTTGACTCTGGACCTTTTTCACTGTTTTCTGACATTTTATCAAACAAACAATCAATTAATTTGACACAGTGATCAGCAGGTTAATTGATGATGTTTTGGCCTTAATTGCAACAGTAACATGTTTATATTGAAAGTGTCCTGATAACCAGGTCCAGGTCTTTCCTCCAAGCAGAGTCAGACTCACGTCCTCAGACTCAGGTCGTTCCAGGCGGTTGAGGAGTCTGAGGTTTTCAGTTTGTGATTCAGTAAATATTTAGAGAAGGAAAGCCCCCCCACCCCCCCACCCCCCCCACCAAGTGAAGTGAAAACATGTTGGTGGTGGGGTGGGGTGGGGTGGGGGGCGGTGACCTCCCCTCTGATCCATCGGGGGCTTGTAGCTCTGGATGTGTCAGATTCTGGTTTAGAACCAGGTCCAGGATCCAGCAGAGTCCTGAGCCACTGATCCAGGTTCAGTTGAACTTCATCAGACACCAACATCAGGAACTGATCTGTGTTCCCAACAACAGACCCAGGATCAGCTCTTTGTTTGTGTCCTGATGCTTTTGTCTTTATTAACAACGACACACGACAACAGTAAGCATCTAGAAATATAAATATAAAGAGCTGTAATGAAGAGTTAACAGACAGGTAACGGACAGGTACCGGACAGGTAACAGACAGGTAACGGACAGGTAACAGACAGGTAACAGACAGGTAACGGACAGGTAACGGACAGGTAGTTATAAATAGTTATTTTCGGTCACTGGACTTTCTGTTCTAGAACCGACAAAGACGAAACACTTTGATCAATATCTGAATTTAAACAACATAAACTCAAAATAATTTCATATTCCACATAGATCAAGTCTTACTCACAGTTAGAGGATCTCAGTCTCTACTCAAGGTCCTCTTACTCGCTTGTTCCGGAGCTTTTGATTGTGTCGCATGGTCTCATTGACCTGGTGGAGGTCGCTGTTAAATGTGTGTTTTGAACCTCGTGTCTCCTCCCACCCGTTGCAGGCGTGCCGCTGCTGCTGTACGCGAACCGGCGGGACCTTCGGCTCGTGGATGCGGCGCACGAAAAGGCCAACGCCACGGTCGTGGTGGGAGGGCTGGAGGACGCCGCCGCCGTGGACTACGTCTACTCCCAGGGCCTCATCTACTGGAGCGACGTGAGCGAGGAGGCCATCAAACGCACCGTCTTCAACCAGTCCGGGGCCAGCACGGTCCAGACGGTGGTCCCGGGTCTGGCCTCCCCGGACGGACTGGCCTGCGATTGGTTAGGGAGGAAACTTTACTGGACGGACTCAGAAACCAATCGGATCGAGGTGGCGGAGCTGGACGGCGCTCTGAGGAAGGTTCTGTTCTGGCAGGAGCTGGACCAGCCCAGAGCCATCGCCCTGGATCCAGAACGAGGGTGAGTCCCAGAGTCCAGGTGTTTCCAGGTGCAGGAGGAGGTCAGAGGTCGTCGGTTAGAAAAGCATCGTTAGTTATAAGAGTGTACAGGTCTGAGGAATGAGGCGGGAACCTGACGACGGCCACTGATGACCTCTGGGTCACAGCGTGCTCTAGCTGTCAGAGCTACAGACACAGATTAAGTTTTCCCGCCACAGGTCGATGAGAAGAGTTGAAAATATAGATTCATTGATGGAGACAAATACTTTGGAGTTGATTCATTGTAAATTTCCAGTTTCTCCAACATGAAGAATTTCTCTGTTTTCTGCCTCAGTAACTGAACTTCTCTGGGTTTTGGATGACATGTAGTAAACTGAGTGATCGATCGATGTTCAGCAGGTTTATCAATAGTGAAATTGATCGGCAGCTGCAGCCTCGGTTCAGAGGAAGGAGTTTGTTTCCTAGAAAGTCGCGTTATCGGCCTGAAACTCTCAGGATCTCAGTTTGTGTTTGCACATCAAACATCCGCATGATCAGTGTGAACACACGGCTGCAGCTGAACGCACCTCAAGGCTCCGACTCCTGCCGAGGAGGAGGAGGAGGAGGGCGAGGGCGAGGAGGAGGAGGGCGAGGAGGAGGGCGAGGGCGAGGAGGGTGTGTTTGTTGCTCGTCCTGGATCAGATTGGGTTGCAGGGCTGAGCTGCTCCTCCAGGATCCTCCTGGAAACTGAACAACAGCGTCAGTGTGGAGGACGAGGGGGGGAGGCGAGGAAGGACAAGGGGAGACGAGGGAGGATGAGGGGGAGACGAGGGGGGGAGGCGAGGAAGGACAAGGGGAGACGAGGGGGAGAGGAGGAGCTCGTTGTCGGCAGCTGAGGAATGTCTTGTATCAGCTGGAGATAGAGAGGGAATCTGCAGGAGGAGGGTTCAGATAAACCAACACACACACACACATTTTACCAAGAATCACAAACAGTCAAAAACATCAGATGAGGAGGAGGAGGCTGAACCTTCTTCACATGAAACCAACAGAAACATCAGATCTTCATCATGTTTTCCACATGGTTTTAATGACCTTCTTCTTCTTCTGTGGTTTAATGGAGGCTCGGCTCCACCAGCTGTTTGTCTCCACGATGGAGACGTTCGTTGACGCTTTGTCTTTTGCTGATTCTTCTCAAACTTTGGTTTAAATTTGATGAAACCAAACATCATCATTGTCTGTGTGAGCCGGCGTCTCCTGGCGGCGAGCAGCAGCGCGCCCGTTGGTGGTGCGTCTTGGGCGAAAGGAAAATGTTGAAAACGTTATGTTAATGAGGTATGACGCTGTTCAACCAATCTGAATGTAGAAGTGCTCCACAGCACAAGCTGTAAACTTAAGTTCCCAAACACAACGGAGGACGGACTGCTCATTGTTCCCTCCTTTACGACCTGTTTGTTTAGATCCTTAAAAAAGACAAAGCCTGGACAGAGGTGTGTGACGTGTGTGACAGGTGTGACAGGTGAGCTGCTGAGGTGATATTTTGTGACTACAGGAGGTCAGTGCAGGTCGAAGAGCTTCACACGCTGATGAGCTGAAGCTGAGAGCGAACAGAGAACAGCAGCAACAACACCAGAGATGATCAGCTGACACACTGAGTTTAGTGTGAAGATACCGGTCGACTTTGTGCCCTTTAAATAAAGTTTCAAGACTTCTGAACAAACTTGATCAGAGCGTCCACCTCCACCTGGCAGTTTTGGATGTGAGCGTACAGTAACCTCCGCTGTCCCGTAGAAACCAGTGTTTGTGGTGGAGTGTCCAGCGTCGTCTCCAGGCTGCTGTCGCTCTGTCAGACAACCTCTGCCACTCTGTGTCCCAGAGAGCAGGCAGGAGGTGATGTTTATTTCAGACCCTGTTCCACCTGCTGGACCTCATCTGCTGCTGAAGGTCACACTGTACACACACACACACACACACACACACACACACACACACACACACACACACACACACACACACACTCTCCCTGTCCTTCATCACCATGTTTCCTCCCTCCATGTTTCCAGTGTCAGGCTCCAGAGAGGCGTTGGATTAGGATGTAAATCCATTAGGACTCAGATAAAAGAGGCCTGTAATGTATTCATTAGTTTTATTTAAATTTGGGTCTCTCTCTCTCTCCCTCTCCCTCTCCCTCTCTTTCTCTCCCTCGCTGTCTTTCTTTCTCTTCTCTCTTGGGTTTCTATTCATGGAAACTCTTCCCTCTTCGGTGTTTGATCCAGCTCCGTATCAGAGATAAAAGTGGCACCGAGCCGGTCGCTGGTTTCACTCTGATACTTTATTCTGAACTGTACTCTTGTTTTTCTCCCATTTGTGTCGGAGTTGTTTGTGTTTGAGTCACAAACACAAAACCAGGTTATGAGAGTGAAACTGCCGCCTGATCATGTAAAGACTGAAACTCTGAGCCGCGACCTTCACTCTGTCCTTTCAGAGAGAAACTGAAGCGACAACAAGACACTGTAAAAGTCCCACATCAGGTCTTTATTTATCTTGGTCAACAACAGGAAGTTTGTGCTTCAGCTCACCTGACTCCATGTTCACTCACTGACCAGGTGAACCAGTCGGAGAGCTCCGTCCACGGTCAGACACCTGAACAACATGAAAGTCTTTTCAGTTAAAACAACTGCACTGTGTCACAGCAACATCTGGTGAGGGGACAGACAGACAGCTGATAACATCTGTATTTCATGGTCGAGACGTCGTCTGACAGAAAGACAATAAATCAGGTCGAAGAAGCGGTTCAGCTGTGTCTTCAGTTACAGGAAAAGTTTCTTCTTGACTGCAGAGTAACAGACTCAGAGTTTTTAGTTTTAAAATTCATCTTTTCTTCTATGTTTACTCTCAGAAACTCCTGTGTTATTTTGAAAACTGTGGGATGGTGTTTTATTTTGAAAACCCTGGGTTTGTGTTTTATTTTGAAAACTCTGAGTTGTGTTGTGGTCTGGACAGAAAAAGACCTCTGTAAACGATGAGGTCACAGCCACGGTCTCTCCTGATTGGCTGTCATCAGCCTGGACTACCGGTGGTGAATACAACATGATGATGAATGACAGAGTTACTGACCTTGTTGTCTTTGTAGCAGCTGCTGTTCACTTAAATTCTTTGTTTTAATGCTACAACTGCAGAGGAGACAATCTACTTCCTGTTTACACCGGCTTGCACATGCTCAGTGTAGGTGAATGGTCATGTGATGTGTGTTAGTGTGGACAGAGATCGATTGTGATACGGAGCTAAAGCGCTTGTTTCTTATAATCACAACATCGTCTGATAAAATCAATACAAGTCCAGTTTATTAACAGCAGCTCACAGTTAAAGTTGGAGGTGACTGAAGGTTGACCTCTGAACTTTACTGCCTCATGACCTCTGACCTTCACTGAGCTGGCTGCAGGTTGAACACACTGACACACGGGAGGTCGGAAACTGTTGTAGTGAGAACAGAGGAGGGAAGAGGCTGAGGGTGTGTGTGTGGACACACTCACAGCTGGAAACCTGGTGTAGTGTGTGTGTGTGTGGGTGTGTGTGTGTGTGTGTGTGTGTGTGTGTTGAATGCTGTCGATCATGCCTGGCTCTAACACAGTTGGCAGGATGAGGTGAAGTGTTGAACAAAGCTGTGATCACACTCTTGTACAAATAACTACACCAGATTCTGATTTAATCAGTCACATCCCCCGCTGTCAGTGTGTGTGTGTGTGTGTGTGTGTGCGTGTGTGTGCGTGTGTGCTCTATCTCATTAGCATGACTGCTACACAAACTGAGGCTCCTTCACTGATGCATAAAATGGGTTGCATACGTTCCTGTTCTGTGTTGTTGTGTTCGGTTGCGTGTGTGTCACAAAGGCTCATTGTTGCCGCGGCAGCTGTTTTGTTTTTGCAGCAGCAGCACGCCAGATATACTGATACATGAGGGAGGGAAACGCTGTTTCATTTACATGTTTGCTGCCCAGCTGGGACGTATGTGGACGGCGTGAGGGCTGTTTTTTTGCGAGAGAAGAAGTGGTGTGTCCACACTGGAGGGTGCAGGCTGTCTCAGAGGGAGGGTGGGGGTGTGATCTGTTTAAATATGGGGATAACGCCGTCCTGGCTTGGATACAGACATATTGGAGATCTGAGGTGGTCATGGACCACAGAGAGATCTGGTTCTGCAGGAGCCCATGTACCTGATGACACCTTGTTACTGGTCACTGCTGTTTGTGCAGACCTCTCTGATCTATACCGACACACACTGACAGTTTCCTGTAACTATTAAATGATCTGACTGTGGCACAGTGTTTACACCCATTCATAGTGATGCTAACTAGTCTACAGACTTACCAAGTTTATTTAACTGTTTCTGACAGTGAGTGAGACTCAGTCGTTGGTGTTTCCGCTGCACCACCTGTCTGAAGCTGCACCTGTGCAGGTAATCAGCAGCAGCAGGATAAAGGCTGATTCAGGTGTCTGAAATCAGAATGTGATGTTTACATGTGCAAACACTGAAAGTTGATCCTTCACAAAAACCTCACAAGAAGCAGGAGTTCATGTTCCCATTGTGCTGCATCTACATAACTCTGTCTGAATCTTAAAACTGTGTTTTCATATGAAAACAATGTGTGTCCTCATCAGTGTTTCAGGTGGTTTTAGTAAAAAAAACCAAAAAAAAACAGATGTTTTCTTCTTCAGTTAACTAACAAAACTGCGTCAAAGTAACATCTGGTGAGGAGACGGACAGCTGCTGATAACATCTGTATTTTATCATCGAAATCAGCTTAACCAGGTTCAGGACAACAGCTTTGATCAGATATATCAATGTTCAACATGCGATTACAGAGAAAGTTTGAGACGACTAATTGATGATGACGACTTTTAGAAAAACTCTAGTGTGAGTTGAAGTGGAAGAAAAACATGTTTCCAGATTCACTGTGAGACATTTTAACAGCAGGGAAAGAGTTTACCACAGTTTACCACAATTTACTGTGGTTTACTGCGGTTTATTACGGGTTAACACAGTTTACTACAATTTACTATGGTTTACTACAGATTACTACAGTTTACTGCGGTTTACTACAGTTCACTGCAGTTTACTGTGGTTTACTACAGATTACTACAGATTACTACAGTTTACTAAGGTTTACTGCAGATTACTACAGATTACTAAAATTTACTGCAGATTACTACAGATTACTACGGTTTACTACAGTTCACTGCAGTTTACTGCGGTTTACTACAGATTACTACAGTTTACTACAGATTACTGCAGTTTACTTCAGTTTACTACAGTTTACTACAGATTACTACAGATTACTACAGTTTACTACAGAGTACTACAGTTTACTGCAGATTACTAAAGTTTAATGCGGTTTACTACAGATTAATACATATTACTACAGATTACTACAGTTTACTACAGTTTACTACAGATTACTGCAGTTTACTTCAGTTTACTACAGTTTACTGCAGATTACTACAGATTACTACAGATTATGGCAGTTTACTTCAGTTTACTACAGTTTACTACAGAGTACTACAGAGTACTACAGATTACTACAGAGTACTACAGTTTACTGCAGATTACTACAGATTACTACAGATTATGGCAGTTTACTTCAGTTTACTACAGTTTACTACAGAGTACTACAGATTACTACAGATTACTGCAATTTACTTCAGTTTACTACAGTTTACTACAGAGTACTACAGTTTACTGCAGATTACTACAGTTTACTGCAGATTACTGCAGTTCACTGAGGAGCTTCTTTACAGCTCGGCTCAGTAACAGGCCTCTGGTCTGTTTGTGGTCTGGTTTTGTTGTTGCTGGTCTTTACTGACTCTGGTTTGGAGTCTGACTGTGTTGAAACACAATCGGCTGCCATGACGACAGAAAATAAAAGCATAACCCTTCAGATTTGAATTTGAAACTGGTGATAAAGAGTTCAGTTGGAGATAGAGAGTGAGCCTGGGATGTTCGTGGTGGAGTAAAGTCAGTGTGGATCAGGTTCAGTCTGTCGTAGCGCTGCAGAGGGAAACTGGTTCTCCAAATCCACGCTGGAACGCAGCGCTGGACTCGGTTCAACTGGAATGATTAATGCATCAGGTACCAAATACAATGCAGCTCTTGTGGTGAGGGGATGTGTTGTGTGTGCGCGGCATTTCTCCACTGTTTTACTCTTTTTTTCTGCCTGGCTGGGGCCACATTGTTCAGACCGGGGGAGAAAATCACCCGAACGTTTGAGACGTTCGCTGAAGTCAGACCTGGACCGGGTCCATGTGTAAAACCTAAAACATTCAGAGTCCCGTCTGAAGAGTTGGTTTGTGACGCCGACACTGAAACTGCAGTCGTCGTGTGCAGGTTGGTCACAGCTCACAGCTCATGTGCTCGTAGGATTTGCTTTGTTTGCAGTGAAACTCGACCAGCTGCCGTGTTTCAGGCTGCTGTGTGTTTGGCTCCTGGGCAGACTATCAGTTAGAGCCTTTGTCCCGGACTCAATGGGATTTCGTGGAGAGGCCCAGCAGCTCCGTTTGTGGGTCAGTTTTTCATCTGGAGCGCCGAGTCAGAGGAAGTGACGCCGCTCGCTGTGACTGACGTGGTTCAACCTGTAGCTTTACATAAGGCCGCTTCACTCAGGGTCAGAAGGTCAGACTGTTCAGCTTCAGTCACCAGAACTAAACATTAACAACTGGGTCAAGAAGAACTACAACTCCCAGGGTTCATTTCAGCAGGAGCTTCAAATTCAGTATTGTAGATCAGGTTACTGTCAGATTCTGGATCAGTTTGTGCTGAATTCTTTAATCATGCAGCAGCTGAGGCTCTTGGGTAATGTAGTCTTTAGAGCCACCCACCAAACTGACATAACAGACCAAAGACTGACCACAGGAGGTCTCTGCAGGACTCTGAGTGCAGCAGGGTCCAGCAGGACCAGGCTGCAGGAGGTTCAGGTCCGCACGGACCAGGTCCAGCAGGACCTCAGAGGACCACTATGAGACTTTGTGGACACGAAGTTAGTGAAACTGTCCGTCAGTCTGAGACGCTCTTTGTCCTCTGATTCGTGTGGAAAGTGCTGTGACCTAGAGATAAAGATGGTCAGCTCAAGTCAGAGCGCAAGAAGAGAAGTGGGGGGGTGTGAGGGGTGCGGGTCCAAAAGAGCCTATAGGTCCAACACCGGCTGTAAAATCTGTTGAATGTATGAGGAGGCGCCTCTCTCAAATGACCTAATGAGTCCAATGTACACGCCTGTACAATCTGTCAGTGGATTGTTAATACGGGAGGCCTTCTCTGATGAGCTGCTGTCACCTGCGTGTAGTAACAGACTCGTTCTTTGTCCATCAGCACACACAACAACCACACACAACACTCCAACAAACACACACACACATGACATTACGACCCAAACACACATCTACACATTTGAAATAGCACACAGTACAGCTTTAGCTAAACCTCATGTCCATCACAATATAATCGTGGTTATGTTATTTGATATTCGTTACATTAGTCTGCAAACTGTACGACTTAGTGCACTTTATGTCACATATTGTCTAACTGATAATTAATCAGTTGTTGATTTAAACATTAAAACAATCGATGACTGAGGGGAGTATAACCTCCATTTCCAGCCTTTTTGATCTCTTGGATGACGTGCAAACAACAGTCTCGCTGAAATAGGAAGAAAACTCCGGGGTTATCTCTCTGTCAGTTTGGAATGACTTTCTCCTGTAACAAGGTTTTTAAATCTCACTCAGACTCAGACTTCTCCTGGTTAAGATAAAGGTTAACAAAATTTAAAAGAAAAATAATAATTTACACTGTTTTTTCTGTC
>NW_019174491.1:558829-559841 GCF_002260705.1 Seriola dumerili | reverse complement strand
ACTGTCAGATTCTGGATCAGTTTGTGCTGAATTCTTTAATTCGGAATGACGGAAAAAACAGTGTAAATTATTATTTTTTTTAAATTTGTGTAACCTTTATTTAACCAGGAGAAGTCTGAGTCTGAGTGAGATTAAAAACCTTGTTACAGGAGAAAGTCATTCAAACTGACAGAAAACCGGATGAACCCGGAGTTTTCTTCCTATCAGGAGACTGTGTTCACGTCATCAAGACAAAAAGCTGAAATGGGAGGTTACTCCCTCAGATCGTGATTTTAATTTAATCAACTGATTAATTATCAGTTGACAAATGGATAAAGTGACTAATCGTATCAGTTTCAGACTAATTAACGAATCAAAACAACAGATTAATATGTGATGGACATGAGGTTTAGCTACAGCTGTACTTGTCTTTAAATGTGTAGTGTGTGTGTGTGTGTGTGTGTGTGTGTGTGTGTGTGTGTGTGTGTGTGTGTGTGGACAAAGACGTCCTGTTACACAACCACAGAGTGGACAGCAGCTCAGTCAGATGAAGAGGCCTCCTCATTACATCAGACAGATTTTACAGCCGTGTAATTGGACTCATTAAAGGGCTCATTTTGGACCCCCCCCCCCCCCCCCCCCCCCCCCCCCCCACTTTCTCCTGCCTCTGACTTTGAGCTGACCTCTTTGGCTCTGGTCACAGCAGCTTTCCACACGAATCAGAGACAAAGAGCGTCTCAGACTGACGGACAGTTTCACTAACTTCGTGTCCACAAAGTCTCACTGTGGTCCTCTGAGGTCCTGCTGGACCTGGTCCTGCTGGACCTGAACCTCCTGGACCTGGTCCTGCTGGACCCTGCTGCACTCAGAGTCCTGCAGAGACCTCCTGTGGTCAGTCTTTGGTCTGTAGTGTGTCAGGTCGACCCTCTTCACCTCTGTGATCTCAGGTCTGTTTGTTCTTGAAGCTCCTCATGAGCTCTGGTCTCTGGTCTCTGGTCTCTGGTCTCTGGTCTCTGGTCTCTGGTCCCTGGTC
>NW_019174491.1:554577-558747 GCF_002260705.1 Seriola dumerili | reverse complement strand
AAGAGGAGAATTAGCTGAACAGCAGTCACCCCCCTCCTCCCACACACACACACACACACTCCCACACACACACACACACACACACACACACACACACACAGCTGATTATCATCCGGGTGTTGAGAGGAAACCAGTTGATGGTGATGTCACAGGAAACAGGAAACACTGTTTATAATGTGATGTAGTTTTTAACTTAGTGAAATCATGGCTGAAACTGTCAGGCTGCGTTCACTAAATGTTTTCCACTGTTGGAGGTTGTTGTTGTTGTTTGTGGACCAATAGAAAGGCTGCATTACAGAATACATCTGAACCAATCAGGGGGCAGCATGCTCAGCAGGTAACACACCTGATCCACCTCTACCAGAGTGTGATCCCTGCAGAGGACAGACGGAGCGAGTCGAGTCTCGAGTGGAGGGATGTACATTTACTGATGCAGCTGTTGCTAGGCAACCGGCACGAGAGCAGATGCAAGCCAAGGAGCGACTCACTCGCCGTTTGTCCTCCCTCCACATGTGGGAGAATAAATGGCTTCACAGCGCTGATGCTGATCATGTGACAGCAGCTTCATCACGACCAGCTGATCTCCTGTTATTGATATGTTTATTATTCAGGTTCAATCACTTAAACTTCCCTCCACTGACGGACCTGTAGTCCTGCTGCTCCTCTAACGTTCTTGTTCTCCGGGTTCTCTCAGGTACATGTACTGGACCGACTGGGGCGAGGTCCCGAAGATCGAGCGCGCGGGGATGGACGGGACCAATCGATCGATGATCATTGATAAGGACATCTACTGGCCCAACGGGCTGACGCTGGACTACAGCCAGCAGAAACTGTACTGGGCCGACGCCAAGCACAACTTCATCCACCGCTCCAACCTGGACGGGTCCTCCAGGTACGCACACCACCACCGCCGGGGGAGGGGCTTTCGCTGTGTCTCATTTTAAATACAGACGAACTGATGCTGCGTTCAGGTGTCAAAGGCAGGATCCAGACCTGACCGTGTGTGTGTGTGTGTGTGTGTGTGTGTGTTCAGGGAGGTGGTGGTGAAGGGAGAGCTGCCTCACCCCTTCGCCCTCACCCTGTATGAGGACACGCTGTTCTGGACCGACTGGAACACCCACTCCATCCACTCCTGCAGGAAACAGACCGGCGGCGAGCAGAGAGTCGTCCACTCTGACATCTTCTCCCCGATGGACATCCACGTCTTCAGCTCCAAGAGACAACCCAACTGTGAGTCCAGCTGACCTCTGACCTCTGGGGGTCAGGGTCGTTAGGCCTGATGTGTGATTGGTTCGTTATCGAGCCTTTTAACTCATTATATTAAAGTTTCTAATCTTCTTATTGAGGACATTTCTGGTGCCGGTTATTGGAATATTGATCGTTTGATCGCCTCAGAGACGTGTCACATTCATCATCCTGTTTAGAGGTGAAATGATTAGTCGATTAATTGATTGATTTTCTGTTTTCCAGATTTTCAGATATAAGTATTTTCACATTTTCTGACTTTTCTTTGAAATGAAAATCAACAAAACATTTAAAACACCAGCTTTTATTTAGGCAGAACAATACGTTGAGATTTATCAAGAATATTGGAGATGAATCAATAATCAGACAGTTCCTGATTTAACTGAACAAGTTTGAAAATATTTTATGACATTTCAGATCTTCAGCTTCTTTTATTAGAAGATAAAAAGGTTTTTTATTTCTTAAATTTAAAAACATTATTTTGGTATTGGTTCAGAAACAGATGTCGTATCTGCCTTAGTATCAGAATGGATGATGAGTCAATAAACCAATCAATCAGTCAACAGATAATGAGTCACCGACCTTCCTGATAATTGATCAGTCATGTTAATAACATCAGATATCTGCCTGGTGCCAGTGTGTCTGTCTCTGACCTGCGTCATTTAAAAACAGGAACTTCCTTGATGAAGACGTAAAGACGGTCAGTGGTTCTTCCTCCTTCAGTGCTGTTGTGTCTGTGTCGTTCTCAGTGAACAGTCCGTGTTCTGTGAGGAACGGAGGATGTTCCCACCTCTGCCTCCTCTCTCCGGTGAAGCCCTTCTATCAGTGTGCCTGTCCCACCGGAGTCCAGCTGCTGGAGGACGGGAAGACCTGCAGAGACGGTGAGCCCCCCCCCCCCCTTCAAAGTCCTGAAGCTCCACATTTATTTCTCAGGGTGTAAAACTTTTTAATGTCTGTAGTTTTAAGAACGGAGGCCGGAGTCTCGGAGTGTCAGCTGACAGCGGCTCATTTCAAACACAGATCTCAGATTTCACATGTTTTGAAAAGTGTTGGAAACGGCCGAGTCGGTCGGAGTCAGACGAGAGCGTCAGACGGACGCTGCCGGGCCGAGCGGCCGGGCCGAGCTGCCGGGTCAACGTCAGCAGGTCTGAGTCTTCACTGCGTCAAAAATGTAAAAATACAGGGGCGTCGTGTGGCGTGTTGGTCTAAGCAGGCGCCCTGTGTGTAGAGGCTACAGTCCTCGCTGCAGTCGGCCCCGGCTCGAGTCCCGCATCAGACGGCCCTTTGCTGCATGTCATTCCCCCTCTCTCCTCCCCATTTCCTGTCTCTCTACTATATTATCTAATAAAGGCATAAAAAGCCCAAAAAAATATACTTTAAAAAAAAAAAAAAAAAAAAGTAAAAATACTGTGAAGCGTCTCGTTATTGTTTGAGGCCGTATCGTCCAGCCGCTGTCCGAGCGTCCGAGCGTCCGAGGACTCTGATAAATCATCGTCTGTAAAACGTGGAAGCAGAAAGTGAAGCACATGAAATCCCTTCAGAGGAAACTGGAGTGAAACCAGAACAAAGATCCAAATATTTCCTGGGCGACGTCGACGTTTGGAGATTATCTTTTATTTCGGAGAGAAAACAGAAAAAGCCTCTTGTGTAACCGTTTACAAGAATCCAGCCGAACTGCCAGACTGAATTCATTAGTGTGTGAAGAGGAAGCAGCAGCTTGAGCCTGCAACCAAACCTCCGCCACTTCTCCGTCCTTTAACAAGTCTGACATCGTCCGACTCCTCGTCGCCGCCGCCGTCCCCGGACGCTCCCAGCGACTCCAGGTGGTGTTGGGCTGACCTGCAGTTGCCATGGTAACTCCACTCCATCACGGAGCTGGCTGTTTGAATGGCAGCCCTGGAAGTCCCCCCCCCCCGCCTCTTTTATTTACATTTTTTGGTTCAGTAACCCTCGCCTGCCGAGCGACGGAGGAGCGAAGGCGGGGAAGCTTTTGTGAGGGACGGGATCACATGCTCCCCCCGCAGACAAAGCCTCCTTTCACTGCCGGGGTTTAACTGTTTCAGTCAGAGGCTGTTTCACTTTCTTTGCTTCTGAAAGCGGAGGATCTGCAGCGGGACGTGGCCACGGTCTGACCTGCAGGCCACGTCTCCTCCTCTCCAACCCAGGAACCCTCCGCCGCCGCCGCCCGCCCCCCCGACACGCCACACACTGTTCATTATGGGATGTGAAGACGGAGCTAATTTGTTGCTTGTTTGGTTCAGACTCAGTGAACAGATGATTTGGAAACAGAGCTGAAGGTAGAACTGAAGTCAGTCCAGGTTCTTCTGCTGGTACATGAGTATATGAAGTATTTTCATCTGTGTTTGTACTTTTACTGCAACGACCAACAATGTTTTTACCGAGTTCTATTTTACACAATTAGCATTCTTATACACCCCCCCCCACCCCCACCCCCAACAAAAACAAACCGATGCTCGTTCTCTCTCTCCCGTGAGTTTAAAACCAGAATCCACATGAAGGAAAGATAAACAACATGAACATGAGTTTTCCTCCTTCGGCTCCATTTTCTATAAAATCATTAAATAGTTTCCAGGTTGTTTTTGTTCCTCCTCGTCGGCGTCAGGGCGGCAGCCATATTGTTTCTGGGCGGTCCGTCTGTCGTCTCGTTCTCGTGGACACGATGTCTCAGTCTTCACATTTAGCAAAAACATTCATTCGGACTCAAGGATGAACTGATGAGACGTTGGTGGTTTAAGGTCAAAGGTCAACATCACAGTGACCTCACACTGATCAGGTGAAATGATGATGATGTTTTAGAACCTGAGTCTGAGTCCTGGTCACTCTGCTCCTCCTCCTCCTCCTCCTCCTCCTCCTCAGGTGCGACTCAGATGCTTCTTCTGGCTCGGAGAACGGACCTGCGGCGAA
>NW_019174491.1:515115-552052 GCF_002260705.1 Seriola dumerili | reverse complement strand
AGCCCCTCAGATGCGGCCCCCTCTCCAGTCCCTCTTAAAGGTGGTTGTGGTGGTCGGGGTCTCGCTCAGCGGGCCCCTCAGATCGGAGGGGGGTTGAGGGGCCTCCGCTGCCCCCCCCTCGAGGTTTCTCGGAGGACCCGGTTTTTGCGGCGAGATCCCACATCTGGTTCCAATTGCGGCGTGCTCTCCAGCTGCGGTCGGCTCTGTTTAGAATAGACCCAGAATCTGAAACCGTCGCCGCACTGCGGTCACAACTCCCAAACCAGCGGAGACCTTTTGGCTGAGGCCGCGAGCTGAGGATGGAAACTTCATTTTATATTTATACACACCAGAGAGTGTGTGTGTGTGTGTGTGTGTGTGTGTGTGTGTGGAGGATGTTTTGAAAGATGGCAGCCGGCCATGCAGGGGCTGTTCTGGGAGCAGCGAATCGCGTCGCTCCACGCTGTAGATCAGTGAAAGGAGCCGATCTCTGAGTTTTTTCTCTTCCTCAGATTCCTGACATTTCTCCGCTCGGCCGACGTCTCAGAAACATCTGAGCAGAGTTCACACTTTAACACAGACACACAAAGAGTCGCACACAGGAAACACTGGACACTTCAGTCTGTCTTTGTTTCCACAGACTGACATCAGATCCAGGATCAGTTTATCAATTATCAGCTGGATCAATCAGAGTGAACCAGACCTGCAGCTCCCGGTTAATTCATTCATCAATTAAATTGATTCATTATTTTTCTATTAAATGAGAAAAAGTTGAAGAAAAGATTATTATTTTTATTTATTATTTTAATATTGAAATTGGTGCATAATTATTATTTTTGTCAATTGACTAATTGATTAATCAACTAATCGTTACAACTGTAAACAGTATTAGTTCCAATATTCCTTTGGAACAAACTGAGGAAACTTCACATGTTAATAATCAGGTTCATGTGCATTTCATTTAATTAATTACATTTAATTAACACAAGGACATTACACACTGTCATATAATGATCAATTATTCTAGCTCATGTCGTCTCCACTGGTTTCTATTATAGTTTTATACTTTGTCTTAAAGGAAGTCTTAAATCACATGACGTCACCAGGCATCTGAACACAACCACCAGTGGATTCAAACAAAATGAGTTGAAGTTTAAATCATTTTTTAACCAAAAAAACCACAAAAAAAGTGTTTTACATAAATAATAATAAACTTCTCCTCTAGGAAACTGTGGCGGGAACTTCTCTCGTTTATAAGAGTTTATAAACCGTTCATTTATTCAGTGATGAAGATAATCGTTAGTTAGACTGAGACCTTCAGAGATCCTGGTCTCTGGTCTCTGGTCTCTGGTCTCTGGTCTCTGGTCCTGGTCCTCGTCCTGGTCCTGGTCTCTAGTCTCTGGTCTCTGGTCTCTGGTCTCTGGTCCTGGTCTCTGGTCTCTGGTCTCTGGTCTCTGGTCTTGAGTTCTTCTGGCTCTCGGTCCTGGTCTCTGGTCCTGGTCTCTGGACCAGTGTAGAGACTCAAGTGAGACGTCAGAGTGTGAGGGAGGAAGAGGAGAAATGTGGCGTCCATATGCTGCCGCTGTTTGTTTGCTCCGGCTGTTGCTTCTAATTAGCGGCGCTGCGATGTGCTGCCAGCTCGCCGGAGCCGCACTGAGCACGCTCAGTGTCCACACAGAGGAACACAATGTGGAGGCTCTCAGCAGCGCCGCGCCGCGTCCTTAAGTTTTTCAAAGTAAAAGCAGGAGCACGGTGGACTCCCGTAGGTCTGGTTTGTCCAGACTGATGTTCAAGCTGATGTCTTCAGTGTGTCCTCTGACGTCCTTGGTGTGTCCTCTGACGTCTTCAGTGTGTCCTCTGACGTCCTCTGACGTCCTCTGACGTCTTCAGTGTGTCCTCTGATGTCTTCGGTGTGTCCTCTGACGTCCTCGGTGTGTCCTCTGACGTCTTCGGTGTGTCCTCTGACGTCCTCGGTGTGTCCTCTGACGTCTTCGGTGTGTCCTCTGACGGTTTTAAATACAGCTCCGACGTCTTCGGTGTGTCCTCTGACGTCTTCCCTTCAGTGTGTCCTGGTTTTAAATACAGAAACTCTTATTCTGAAGGCTCTGATAGGAGGAATAATCAGCTCTTAATTTGGTGACAAAGAAAGTCATAACAAAACATGTGACAGCTTTGTGTTATTATAGATTTATATTTTGACTTATTGAGAGGGTGAGGATCATGATTAATTGACTAATTCAGTCTCATTAACTGTCCTCGTTTCCATGGTCACCAGTCGAAAACATGACGATGTTTTTAAATAAAGAAAAGCAGCAAAAATAAATTTCAAAAGTCACTAATTAATATTCACTGTCACTGTGGTTTTAATGATGCACACAGGTGAGTCATCACAGGTGAGTCATCACAGGTGACTCTTCTCTATTTACTTATTAAATTCTTTGAGTTTTATTCCAGGAAATCTTCAGTGTTTTAATCCAGTTCCAGTCAGAGTCTTAAACCTGCAGAGATCCAGTTTCTATGAATAGCTGTGTGTGTGTGTGTGTGTGTGTGTGAGAGTGAGTGAGTGAGTGAGTGTGTGTCGCCGTCCTCTGGGCATGCTCAGTGTGTCACCTCTCCACCTGTCTGTCCCTCAGGTGATGAACATGGACGGGTCAGGGAGACGGGTGCTGGTGGAGGACAAACTTCCTCACATCTTCGGCTTCACTCTGCTCGGCGACTACATCTACTGGACGGACTGGCAGCGCCGCAGCATCGAGCGCGTCCACAAACGCACCGCCGAGCGCGAGTTCATCATCGACCAGCTGCCGGACCTCATGGGACTCAAGGCCACATACGTGCACCAGTCCTTCGGTGAGTCCCAGACCCTGAGCGCTGTTAGAGAGCCGGGTACCACACCGTGTCTGAGCTGCAGGTTCTGCAGGTTCTCAGGTGTGTAGAACGTTCCTCTTCATCCTGCGGCCCGTTCTGGGTGTGTGGAACTGGGAGAAGGCAGCATTAATATTTCAACACTGGAGCTCCACTGATGGGAGCTGCTGTACTCCTCCTCCCCCTCCTCCCCCTCCTCCCCCCTCCTCCCCCCTCCACCTCTGAGATAATGATCTGAAGACCAGAGAGGGAATTTCTCTCATTCCTCGCCTCCTCTCTGGACTCCCCTGGTCTTCTTCCTGTCGTCTCCTCAGAGGTTTGATAACGAGTCTTTGTAGGACTGGATCCGACAGCTGACAGTGAATCCTGTTTCCTGTTTCCTGTCGATGAGTCTGTTTTCTACAGAAACATTCAGTTCAACCTTGATTTTATTTTTCTCTCTGAAAACAGGATCAAACTGTTGAAGCAGGGTCTCGGCTCCTCCTGAGGTTTTGTTGTAGATTTCACAGATTAATAATACGTTTTATTTTGAAGAATCATTGACTCGTAAAAATAAATGTTCAGGTATTTCACGTGAGCTGAAAGTGTGTGTGTTGTCTTTTGTCCGTCCTCAGGTACGAACCCGTGTGCGGACAGTAACGGCGGCTGCAGTCACCTCTGCCTCTACAAGCCTCAGGGCGTCCAGTGCGGCTGTCCCATCGGCCTGGAGCTCATCGCCGACATGAGGACCTGCATCGTCCCCGAGGCCTTCCTGCTCTTCTCCCGCCACACCGACATCCGCCGCATCTCCCTGGAGACCAACAACAACAACGTGGCCATCCCGCTCACCGGCGTCAAGGAGGCGTCGGCGCTCGACTTCGACGTCACAGACAACCGCATCTACTGGACCGACATCACTCTGAAGGTGAGGGAGGGAGGAGCTGGTCAGCTCTTCTTCTCCTCCTCCTCCTTTCCAGCCTTCAGTTTCTTATTGTTCCTGACCTTTAATCTGACCTTTAACTTTTGTTGCCCCACACACACACACACACACACACACACACACACACAGACCATCAGCCGGGCCTTCATGAACGGCAGCGCTCTGGAGCACGTGGTGGAGTTCGGTCTGGACTACCCTGAGGGGATGGCGGTGGACTGGCTGGGGAAGAACCTGTACTGGGCCGACACCGGCACCAACCGCATCGAAGTGGCCAAACTGGACGGGCAGCACCGGCAGGTCCTGGTCTGGAAGGACCTGGACAGTCCTCGAGCTCTGGCTCTGGATCCTGCTGAAGGGTGAGACACTGATCACCTGCGTAACTACGGCGACGGTGGATCAAAGACCTGACCTGCGTTCACCTGTTCTCCTCAGGTACATGTACTGGACCGAGTGGGGCGGGAAGCCGAAGATCGACCGGGCGGCGATGGACGGGACGGGGCGCATCACGCTGGTGGCCGACGTGGGCCGGGCCAACGGACTCACCATCGACTACGCAGAGCGGCGCCTGTACTGGACCGACCTGGACACCACGCTGATCGAGTCCTCCAACATGCTCGGTAATTATCAATCAGTAATCAATAATGGGATCGTCTCCAGCTTCTTCTCCAGGTGGATGTTTGAATTAAAGGATCCACTTATCTGACATTAACCCGGTTAACTTGAACTGTTTCTATTAAACAAATCATTTACGAAAAGCAACAAACTAAATATAAAAATAACAAAATCCAAACTCTTTATTTAGTCTGTTTTAAAATGTGGAACTTTTGAATGAATGTTGTTGTAAAACATTTCGAATCATTCATGTGAAGCTGATTTCTCTTTGACAGAATGAAAACATGAAACGATTTCTGCTTCTTTATATTTTAAGTCCTTTTGAGCCACTTGTCTTTAATTAACAGTCAGTATCAGTAACTGTGGAAGAATCAGTTCATGTCTGTGTCTGGATTCGAACTCTGGAAGTTTCACATCTCAGCCACTGAACCGCCGTGACGCTCAGCCCCGTTTTAACCATGTGACTAGTTACCCGGTTACCCGGATGTTACCCGTCCACCTGTGTCTTTACGTGTGTGTAGTCTTTATGGCTCTGGTCCTGCTGCCGTCGTTGGGCCACGTTCAGGCCGACGTCGGCTCCTCTGTCACTGGTCTGAATGGAACCGGTCCAGCGACACTCAAAACCAGTTGAACCGGGCTCAACACGTCACCGGTCGATCTCACGCAGGCGAGCCCGCATTCCTGCTCCATGACTGTGTGAGGTGTTTACATTGCCGTCGCCTTGGCAACAGGTCGAAATAACACGTGCCGCCTTCACACGAGAATCTGGAAACATTTGATCTGTTCAATCACAACAACATGGACACAGGCCTGTGATTGGTTTGAGTCCCCGACTGATTGCACAGGTGTTTTTGATATCGCCTGCTGCGATTGGCTGGACGTGGGTCAGGTGGTCGAGGATGCCACACCTGGTTCAGTTGTGGACAAACAGCTGATTCTCTCCTGTGCGTCCTGTCTGTGTCTCGGCTGTTAATGTCCAGTAATGATGACATCACGCTTCAGTTCACACACGGGATGTTTTCAGTACAGGGAGGAAAAGGAGAACTTTAGATCTCTTTTCATTTCTGATGAATTCACCAGCTGGATGTGACTGTAAGTCACCGAGGTGTTAATGATGCTGCTGCGGTCCACTGACGAGACTTAAAGAGCTGAAGCTTCAAATGGATAAATAATGATAATGATAATGATAATAATAATAAGATCAGCGCTGCAGCTGTCGATTGTTTTAGTAACGCAGTATTCTACCGATTATTCCATCGATGAATCATGAAATATAAAAATATAAATATAAAACAAAGGGAAACTAATTGTTTCCCTTTTAAGAAAATTTAACCTTTTAATTGTTTAAATTGTATCTGATGTTATCTGTCCTCTTCTCTTCATCCTGCACATTAATGAAACGTCAGGTTCTTAACCAGTTACATTAACTAGCTGGTTAACCAACCGTCTCCTCATGTCGAGTCTGCTCTGTGACGTATAGACTGGACGCTCTCTGCTGAGATGCTGAAACACTGACGTTGTTGTTGTTGTTGTTGTTTTTCAGCTCGACATGATTCAAACTTCAGACAGTTTGTGTCGTTTCCTCTGACCTCTCTCTTCCCCTCGCTTCCCTCTCTACTCCATCTTTCCAAACCGCCACATCAAATCACGTCTTCAAGAACTTCATGTGGATGAGACGAAGCTGCGATGCGATGGATAATAGTAACGTGGTGGTGTGGGTGGAGCCTTTCCTCCTAATCAGCCTGAAATCAGAGTTTTCTGAGTTCAGAGATGTTTGTCTCAGTGGCCGCTCTTCTTCTCTGCGTTATATAACCGCTGCGAGCCATGTGGTCACGTACATGATGAGCGCTGCTCTCGGATGACGGAGCAGATTCATGTTCTGCATTAGCCGCTCGCTCTGTTCCTATATTTATGGGAGGAAACTTCAAAGTGCAGCTGAAACAAAAGCTGCTGTGCTGTGTCGCTGTGTCCTGAAGTGTTCCCTCTCAGCACGTGGGTGGACGAAGACCAGGACCAAAATAATTCCTCACACAAAACTCCTCAAACCAGACTGCTATTAGACTCCGGGCTCTGCACACGCTCACACTGCTCTTACAACACTACCAATTTTGTGTGCAGGAAAATAGCCTCAGTGTTGGCGCGGGGCGGCGAGGACAGAAAATAGCCTCTCTGGGCAGATGTGTGCTGCACCAGAGGCCTTTATTATTTTCTCAGCTTCTTCTCTATGGCAGCGTAAAGTTTGACACCTGGCTCTGATCCGGTTCGCTCTTTTCATTTGTAGATTTTAGTAGAAAAGAGGAGAAGTTGAGAGATGTAGGTCTCGTGTTTCTCACTTTCTTTGTGTGTTTCCAGTTAGGAAAAGGCTGAACCAAGCAGCTCTGCTGCATCGTCACATGATCTTAACATTTTTAAAAAGTTTTGAAAAGTGTGAAACTTTTCTGAAACGATCTGCTGATGAAATAGTTCATGAGCTCACTGCAGTGATCCCTCTAATGTGGAGACAAGCCCCAAACCTGGTGTGTTTAACTCACGGGCCAATAATAATAATAATTTCAAAATTGTTTGGATGGTGGGTCCAGGTGGGCGGGGCTTGGTGACTGCTTTGTTGTGACATCACAAAGTTCCAGAAGTCCTGACGGCTGGTTTTAAGGCTCAGTTTCTGAATACAGGCTGTGTGCATTTCTCTGTGGACTGAGGCTTTGATACTTTCACAGTATTAATATAGAAGCTAGAGCTGATCTATAATCACACTACACATGGACACAGACCTTTACACTGGAGGAGCTTTAATGAATGTTTAATTAATTCTTTTGTTAATTGTTGGAATGAAGTTTCCAGTGAATATTTGTCAACGTGATTAACTCCTCCTCTTCTTCCTCCGTCTGTTTCCCTCCTTCAGGTCAGGAGCGTGAGGTCATAGCCGACGACCTCCCTCACCCGTTCGGCCTCACCCAGTACCAGGACTACATCTACTGGACCGACTGGAGCCAGCGCAGCATCGAGCGCGCCAACAAGACCAGTGGTCAGAACCGCACCGTCATCCAGGGCCACCTGGACTACGTCATGGACATCCTGGTGTTTCACTCGTCCAGACAGGGCGGCTGGAACGCCTGCGCCTCCACCAACGGACACTGCTCCCACCTCTGCCTCGCCGTGCCCGTCAGCAGCTTCGTCTGCGGCTGCCCCGCCCACTTCTCCCTCAACTTCGACAACAAGACGTGCAGCGGTGAGACGGCGTTACGCCACGGTTTAACCTGCAGTTCATAAACCAGAAGGTCTCAGACAGACGGCATTGACCTGATGGACATAGTTAAGATCTGATTCTATCCAGATGTTGAGAAGGTGTAAACAGATGTTCTCCACGGTTCTCTCAGCTGTTGAAGCAGATAAAACTGATTCCTCAGTTAACTGTCAGATCGTCGCTGCTCCAGTCGCTCAGAAGAGTTTTAGTTAAATATACTTTTATATTTTTAGTACTCCAGATGTTTTCGTGCTTCCACTTCTGTCGTGTTTCTCTTCCTCCTGTGTTCACGCTGCTTCTCAGAGGCCGAAATCTCCCAGTAAGTTTTATGACCTTTGAGTCAGAACACAATCATCATCCTGTTGTTCAGGTGGAGAGAGACAGACCTCGACAAAACTTCTGTTGTGATTTTTTCAGATTTAATCACAGACGAGACGTTTACTGACATGAACCTGAGTGTTTGTCTGTTTGTCTGTCGGGACGACCTGAACATGTTTATTTCCTCTGGTGATGTAACGACGGCGTCTCTCCTCCTCTGTCTCTCAGCTCCCACCTCCTTCCTGCTGTTCAGTCAGAAAACCGCCATCAACCGGATGGTGATCGACGAGCAGCAGAGTCCCGACATCATCCTGCCCATCCACAGCCTGAGGAACGTCCGCGCCATCGACTACGACCCTCTGGACAAACAGCTGTACTGGATCGACTCCAAGCAGAACGTGATCCGGCGAGCGCAGGAGGACGGGAACCAGGTGAGCGTCTGATCTCTGTTACGCATGACACTCACACTGCCCCCCCCCCCCTGACCTGTGTCTGTGTCTGTCTCTGACTCAGAGTATGACTGTGGTGTCGAGCTCTGTGGGCGGAGCCAGCCAGGGCCTGCAGCTGTACGACCTGAGCATCGACATCTACAGCCGCTTCATCTACTGGACCAGCGAGGTCACCAACGTCATCAACGTCACCCGCACGGACGGCAGCAGGGTGGGTGTGGTGCTGCGGGGGGAGCACGACAAGCCCCGGGCCATCGTCGTCAACCCAGAGAGAGGGTGAGTGTCCGCAGCCGAGTCAGAGCGCGCACACTTCCTGTTTTATTCATCATGTCTCCACGCCAGCGGCTGTCAGAGCGGCAGCCATGTTGTTTTCAGGTTGTCTGTCCGTCTGATTCTCGTGGACGCGATGTCTCACTAACGCCATGAAGGAACTAATTCAGATTCGGCACAAACATTCATTAGGAGTCAAGGACGAAGTGATTAGATTTTGGGGGTCAAAGGTCAAAGGTCAAGGTCAGTGTGACCTCACAAAGCCATAATTTCAAGACTTAACACAAACGGTTAATATTTTCTGACAGGGATGTATCTGAGTGGCAGAGGCGGTGACTCTGGTTATTTACATGTGGGGGGGGTGAGAGGAAAGCTCTGATTGGCTCACAGCTACCTGGCTGTTCCAGGACGTGGAAAGACGCCATCACCTGAATGACTCTTTGTTCTTCAGTCGGATCTTAAATGAGCCGCAGGAGCTTTAAAGAGCGTCAGATGTTCCTGTGTGAACCGTGTCCCTCACGGTCCTGCAGCGTTCTGGTTCCCGATCGCTCCGTCATTTGTTCTCTCGTTTGTTCTCCGTGAGGTTCTTGAAGCCCGGCGTGGCTCGGCGGTGCCGACTCACTTGTTTGGAGCTGTAATTGCAGGGTTTCCTTCGGGCCGGGGTTCGTGCGGCGATCTCTGGGTCGTTGTGTGGTTGACAAATGAATTCTGCAGATGTTCTGGTTCCTCCGGAGCCAGAGACAAACATCCAGCGAGACTCAGATCCTCTGAAGCGGTTTGAACTTGTGGGTCTAACTGAACCTCCTCGTCTCCTGCAGGTACATGTACTTCACCAACCTGCTGGAGCGCTCCCCGAAGATCGAGCGGGCGGCACTGGACGGGACAGAGCGCGAGGTTCTGTTCTTCAGCGGTCTGGGGAAACCCGTCGCTCTGGCCATCGACAACGAGGTGGGGAAGTTGTTCTGGGTCGACTCAGACCTGCGCCGCATCGAGAGCAGCGACCTCTCCGGTGAGTCACCTCGCTGTCCGTACGGGGTTACATCAGGGACCTGCAGGGGCTGGAGACCGTCAATACAATCAATACCATCAATATCATCAATACAATCAATTAGATCAATACCATCAATACAATCAATATGATCAATACCATCAATACAATCAATATCATCAATATGATCAATACAATCAGTACCATCAATACAATCAATACCATCAATATCATCAATACAATCAATACCATCAATATGATCAATACAATCAATTAGATCAATACCATCAATACAATCAATATGATCAATACAATCAATACCATCAATATGATCAATACCATCAATATCATCAATACAATCAATACCGTCAATACAATTAATACCATCAATACAATCAATACCATCAATATGATCAATATGATCAATATGATCAATACAATCAATTAGATCAATACCATCAATACAATCAATATGATCAATACAATCAATACCATCAATATGATCAATATGATCAATATGATCAATACAACCAATTAGATCAATTCCATCAATACAATCAATATGATCAATACAATCAATACCATCAATATGATCAATACCATCAATATGATCAATACCATCCATACGCTCAGTGGTCTGGTAGGTTCACACAGCGTCCTCCCTCATCAGACTGAGATGTGATTGGCTGATGCAGAGTCAGCTGTTCTGGTCTCTGGTTCTTTGTAAATAAACCAATAACCTGATGTAAAGGTCGTTGACCTCGAGCCTGGAGCTCAGCACATTCCTGTGATTCTCCGCCAGGACGGTTACATCAACAACAGGAACAGGAAGTAATGACAGTAGATCTAAGTCCAGTCCAGTCCAGTCCAGACCAGGACCAGGACCAGGACCAGAAACCTGCTGGTGTCACAGTTGAACCACTGAAATCATCAGTTGGAGTTCGTTCATGTAGAAGCTGATAAATCTCTGAGTTCATGTGTCTCAGTTCACTAATGTAAGAAACTAGATTTTAACTGCAATAATAAAAACATTAACGTGACTCTGTATCGTATTTAAACTGGAGGCTGTGAACACGTGATCACATGATCACATGATCACATGATCACGTGAACACGTGATCACAGTCACATGAACACGTGATCACATGAACACGTGATCACATGATCACATGAACACGTGATCACATGAACACGTGATCACAGGAACAAATAATGGAGTTTTAATAACGAACAAAGTAAATTCAAAGTAAATAATTAAATATTACTATGAACTGTTTCCATGTTGCACTAATATTTATTTGAACATGTTCTTTAACGGAACCACAGTAACAGCTTGAAGGTCTCGTCTGGACCTTTGAGTAAACTCACTTACTCCTCCCTGAGCTTTCAGCTGCTCCTCCTGACCTGAGAATCAGCATCTGTATCTCCAGATGTGTCTGAAGGTTTTATTGATTTATATATTAATTTTTATTTATTAATGGTTGTTATTCTGTAGCTGACCTCGGTGTGTCACTGTCCACTCCTCCTGCCTCCCCTCCTGCCTCACCCTCAGTTTCTCACCCCTTTTGTTGCCTCGTTTCCTGAAGTTTTTTGCCCTACAACCTTGTTTTTGTTTTGTTTTTTTCCCCGGTGGTTTTATTTTGAAAATCCAGGAGCCAATCGGATCGTGATCGCCGACTCCAACATCCTGCAGCCGGTCGGGCTGACGGTGTTCGGGAACCACCTGTACTGGATCGACAAGCAGCAGCAGATGATCGAGCGCATCGACAAGACGACGCGAGAGGGACGCACCAAGATCCAGGCGCGCATCGCCTACCTGAGCGACATCCACGCCGTCCACGAGCTGGACATGAGGGAGTACAGTGAGTCACCACAGAGACACTGCCCCTGAACTCACCACACATCCACTGGGGAATACTTTCATTCTTTTACTGCAGACTAATGCTGGGACTTAGAACCTGGTGTCAGTGTGAGGAAGTTAAATCAATACATGTCTGGGATCTTTACATCCGATCAATATGTTGTGAGGATCCGTCTCCTTTGGTTGTTGCAGAATGAGACCAGTGGTTCCGACCGGTGGGTCGTTTGCAAAACAGAAATAAATAAAATAAGTCAAAGAATATTTATAATAAAGGTTGTAAATCAAATTGATCTTTTTGAAGTATTGGCACATTGTTTAGCCTCCGTATCGCCAACGCCTTCGTACATGGAGCAGGATGATTTCCTGTCGACCTAAACGGACTCACCTGACCTTCTGTGACCTTGTTGTCCAGGTAAACACCCGTGTACCTGGGACAACGGCGGCTGCTCACACATCTGCATCGTGAAGGGCGACGGGACGACTCGCTGCTCGTGTCCCGTCCACCTGGTGCTGCTGCAGGACGAGCTCTCCTGTGGAGGTGAGAGACCTCGACTCAAGGTCCCCTTACTCAGCTTTCACAGGGCTGAAGCTCACAGTCTCCCTCTGCGTGTGTGTGTCGTCCTCAGAGCCCCCCACCTGCTCCCCGGAGCAGTTCTCCTGCACGTCCGGCGAGGTGGACTGCATCCCTCAGGCGTGGCGCTGCGACGGTTACGCCGAGTGCGACGACAAGAGCGACGAGGAGGACTGTCCCGTCTGCTCCGAGTCCGAGTTCCAGTGCGACAGCCGCCAGTGCATCGACCTGAGCCTCCGCTGCAACGGAGAGTTCAACTGTCAGGACCGCTCCGACGAGAACAAGTGTGAAGGTGTGACAGGTAACACCCTCACCTGTCCCACATCTGGAGGGTCAGAGGTGATGTGGGAGCCAGATGTGCTGACGCTGTGTGTGTGTGTGTGTGTGTTGCAGTGCGGTGTCCTCTGGACCAGTTCACCTGCTCTAACGGACAGTGCATCGGGAAACACAAGAAGTGCGACAACAACGTGGACTGTACGGACAGCTCCGACGAGAACGGCTGCTGTGAGTCCGAACACGCCCACATCTGCACGTCCAGATGTGTCCCACGGGTTGTTTGTGTTTTAACGTCTCTTCTTCTTCTTCTTCTGTGGTGTCAGACGCGACCGAGGAGCCGCCTCCTCCACCCAACAACACCATCAGCTCCATCGTGGGCGTGGTCATGGCGCTGTTTGTTGTGGGCGCCGTGTACTTCGTGTGTCAGCGCGTCCTCTGTCCGCAGATGAAGGACGACGGCGAGACGGTCACCAACGACTTCGTGGTTCACGGGCCGTCGTCGGTGCCGCTGGGATACGTGCCGCACCCGAGCTCGCTGTCCAGCTCGCTGCCCGGTCAGACGCACGAAACAAACGCACCCCGTCGCGTCTCTTCTTCTTCAGATGAACACCACGCTAACGTCTGTTTTCACACCTGTGCAGGTATGTCCAGAGGGAAGTCCGTGATTGGCTCGCTCAGCATCATGGGTGGGAGCAGCGGACCTCCGTACGACCGAGCCCACGTCACCGGAGCGTCGTCCAGCAGCTCGTCCAGCACCAAGGGAACCTACTTCCCCCCGGTGAGACACACAGGAAGTGCTTCACACTGATTAGCTGCTGAGGGTCCAGACCGTGATGATGTCACACCTCCTCGTCATCAGCGCCACTGTCTTCCTCAGGGAAACATTTCAAAATAAAAGAGGAGTTTCCATTAATGGATGAATCATAATAAATATTTCATTTGTTCTTTCAGTGAATCAGAAACTGAGTTTAAACTTTGTCTCAGTTTTCATAATTATTATATTATCGATCAATCAAACACGTTAATTATCAGGCTCGTTGTTCATGTTTTAATCCTGAATTCTCCACACACAGCGGAGTCTGTCTAGTTCATTTTTAAATGTATTGATTCATTTAATGGAAATGATGCAGTTTGACATATTTCCTACACGGAGCATGAAGCTGATGTTTGTGGCTGTTTTCATAAAACCACCACACACTGCAGATCTGAGAGTCCGAGACTGAAAACACAACGCTGACACAGTGACGGTGATGTAAAGACACAATAACAACAGCAAAAACAACTGACAGCATCACATGATCAAAACACGAGTTCATCTGATGAACTTTGATCCTTTATTTCTCAGAAAAATAACAACAAAAAGGAAATAACTTTATAATACACAGTGTAAATATATATATATGTATATACGTTTTCCTTTCTGCCTGTATAACATCAGTTTTCTGTGTCAGTCCGTCTCATATGAAACGGTTCAGTTTCCTCGTCCTGTGATTTCTTGTCTCCTCGTTACAGATTTATATCTTGACATCAACATTTCCTTTGTTTCAGATCCTGAATCCTCCTCCGTCTCCGGCCACCGTTCGCTCTCAGTACACCATGGAGTTCGGTTACTCGTCCAACAGTCCCTCCACACACAGGTCCTACAGGTAACCACCGCTCCTCCTCTGTGCGTTCAGGACCAGAGTCCTGGATCTGCTCTGGAAATGTGATCCGGCTGCAGGATCTGGGTCTTGGATGAATTCCTGCAGCACATGTGAACGTTTACAACAATCCCCCCGAGTGTTTTCTTCTCTCTGTTCGTGTTGAAACCTGAAACACTCTGACTGAGTCTGATGTCGGCTTCGGCTCGCAGCCGAGGTCGTTTATGTCGGAAAGTGAAAGTGTGTTTAGATTCCTGTGGGAAGAGGCGGGGCTAAAGGAACTCTTCCAGGAAGTCCAGAGCCTTCACTTGTGTTTCCACTAAAGAGACTAAATGCAGTTGCTGCTCTGAACACGACTGACCAGTCAAACAGTGAATTAACACCAACACGACTCTGAAGCGCCGCCGTGTTTTAAAACGGGACGTTTAGTTCCTGAAGTGTTTTCTCTCTTTAACTTTGCTGCTCATGACTCTGGTTTCATGTTTTTAATTCACTTTATGACACTGAAACAAGCTCTCGGCTCTGGGTGGAAACAGTTTCCACAGAGACAGAAAAACAAGTCAGACACTGAAACAGATGAAGACATGTTTGATTTTTTATCTCTTCACGTCTAACAGAAGAGATATAACATGTTTATCAGTGAACTTTAGAACAGCTGGATGGGGGTTAACCACACAGCTGTGACTCCAGACTTTATGCTAAGCTAAGCTAACTGGCTGCTGGCTGGAGTGGAATCAGTCTGAACATCTTCCTTTACGTAATGAAACCACAGACTAAATACAGATGGACGTAGCCTCTGTGACGTCACCCACAGGTGGAGGTGTAGCCGTCCAGACTGATCTCACTCTTCTGTCTCCGTCAAGAAAGTTTGTGTTTCCCAAAATGTGGAACTTTTCCTTTATTCAGATTAAAGTTCAGTTTGTTCAACGTTAAAACTCCATATTTATTTAAAGTCTACAGGGACAGTCCGGGTTGTTAGCCGTGGGGTTGTGTGAGGTCGCCGTGTTCAGTCAGTAGAGTCAGGTTAGAGCAGCAGGAGCACAGGTACACCAGCAGAGTGATGAGCTGCTGTGGGCGGGGCCAGAACAAAACACCTGTTTTAGACACTTTTAAAAGACGCACACAGACACAATCCAACATCTGTTGAACAAAGCTCCATGTAGAAGATTTTCAGTCTTTATCTTCCCGCCAAAACAACCCTTTCCACTCCTTTCACTCCTGCAGAGCGCACTGTATCACGCCGCAGCCGCAGGTCAGCTGAGGGAATCAGGAAGAGATAAATTCACTTTGTTTTGGCGGGAAGATGAAGATGAAAATATTCTACATGAAGCTTCATTTAAACAGAAGTTGGATTGTTTTGGTGGGCGTGTCTACAACAGGTGTTTTCTGCTGGCCCCGCCCACAGCTGTTTACTCAGAATAATGAAGTTGTTGTAGCAGCTGATCCAGTGTCAGTTTGTTAATTGTTGTTGTTTCCGTCTCTTAGTTACCGGCCCTACACCTACCGCCACTTTGCCCCGCCCACCACCCCCTGCAGCACTGATGTGTGCGACAGCGACTACACACCTGGACGCCGGGCGCCGCTCAAGTCCAGCACCGCTGCCTCTGCCGCCGCCGCCGCCAAGGGCTACACCAGCGACCTCAACTACGACTCGGAGCCTTTCCCGCCGCCGCCGACGCCCCGCAGCCAGTACCTGTCGGCGGAGGAGAACTGTGAGAGCTGCCCACCGTCGCCTTACACCGAGCGCAGCTACTCCCACCACCTCTACCCGCCGCCGCCGTCGCCCTGCACGGACTCCTCGTGAGCCAAACGCCCCGCCCCCCTCAACACAGCTCCGCCCCCTCACTGTAAATAGCAATTGTGCATATATGAGGTTAAAAATGGGAAAGAGAGACTGACGCGAGCGGAGGAGACAAAAAGGAGACAAAGAGAAACGGAGCTGCAGAACATTTGTACATTGAAAAAGAGAAAAGCATATTTATATATTTTCTATACAGTGTTTACTGATGATGGAGGTTTGTATTAAGAAATTTGTACATTTTTTAAGAAAAGGTTTTATTAAAATCATCACAAATATAAGTTGCCTTAAAGCAGGAGAAAAGAGGCTGAAGGACACGAAGCACACGGTGAAACGTTTTAACTTATCTGATGCCAAATATGAAAAACATCCACAGCTACAGGAAGAGCTCCGCCTGCGCCGCCCGGCAGCCATCTTGTCTGTAGTTACCATGTGAACTGGATCGAGGAGGGAGGGGCCGGCTGAGGACGCGGTTCTGGGTCTTTGATCTGATTTGACGACCTCGTCATCAGAGGATCAGGATCGTGTCTGATTGGATGTGAGTCCTGAAGACCAGGACCAGGTCTGAGCTGAAGCAATAACACTGAGGCACATATTTATCAGCCGATCAGACCAGGACTGAACGTTACGGAGGCCCAGAGAGGACAAGAGCACATGACGTGTGAAAACACCAAGCCAACAGGCGTCTGCGAGAAGCGACCCAGACCTCCTTTTGTCCCCTGTGGGCCTCCGTACAAACACTAAAACAAGTTTCCACTAAACGTTCGAGATCCGGTCGCTGCAGCACGACTCACATCCAGACATCGTCTTCATCACCATGAAGCTCAGACAGGATTTAAACCAAAACGACTGCGACGGAGACGACCCAAAGCTGCACAGCAGGGAGCATCATCTTCCTCCTCCTCCTCCTCATGTTACTTCTTCTTCTGCTCTTTAATCCCCGTCTCTTCACACGTGGAGGAAGCAGCGTTTCCCACCAAGAACTCGACCTTGTGCCTGACCAGTTACACATCTTCATATCTTTTTTTTTTTTATTTTTATGTTGTTGTTGTTGTTACTTCGAGGAAAAAAAACACAAAGGAAATCCAGTGCCCACTAAATGCTCTATAGTATTTTTGTACCACATATTGTGTAGATAACGTATTTATAAGCTATATAGAAAAATCATTGTAAATCTATCCATTGAATTCTTGCAGTACTTTTCATTCCGTCTTTTTTTATATTGCCTCATTATATTTTTCTACAGAATATCAGTCCAAACGTACGGCGACAATCTCAGATCAGTCAAATCGAAGAACATATCCAGGTTTCAGTGTCTGTTCGTGTCGAGTCATCCTGATGTTTGAAGGACTGTTTGTGCCAAAATCATCTTTTCTAACCGTGTGGCGGCAGAAAACCCTGAAGCTGAAGCTGGGACCAGAGGTGGAGCCTGAGGCGGCGTCGACTCTGTTGCCTTGACGACGCTCGTGTCAACAATCTTGTTTTTGTTTTTGTTTTTTATGGATCTGTTTTTGTCTTTTGTTTCTTTCTCGTGACGACCAGACGACTCGTTCTGATCGTCGCAGGAGCGTCGCCGTGTTTCCCGCCCTGAGGTCAAAGAGAAAATACGACACCAGCATGAATCTGAAGACAATCTAACGCTTTACAAGCAAACACGTCTCCGACATATCTCCATGTTCAGAGTCCCGATCTCACTAAGAGCTTCTTTCCTTTTATTTCTCACATTGAAATCACAGAAACCATCGTCTCAGTCTGTGGAGGAATTTTTAGATATTTAAAGAAACATTGCCCCTTTAAGAAAATTTGAATTTCATACTCTGATGTTTGACAGTGTAATATTTACAAAACGCCAAAACAGAAGGCGACACCAGGAGCTCAGTGTCATCTCAACTTTTCACATGTAATTGGAAAATTTTTGCACGTTTTCTACAAATTTGTCAAATGTTAAATGTCTGAAAACAAATATTCAGCAATTAAATTAAATAGAAAACAATCTAAAATCAATTTGACCAAATTAAATGTTCATTCAGTGTTTGATGTTCAGCTGTTCAACAGGAGTCAACGACAAAATAACTCATTTAGTTTGAGTTCAAATTATTCACTGACTGTTTTGAAATGTTGAAAAACTGCAGCATCTGGTTGAGATGATTCGACTTCCTGTTTCTCCAGAAACAATCGTCAATATTGACAAACAAATGTACGGAGTCCTTAAAGTGCTGAAGTGTGAGATTTTAATAATCTTATTCACACAAGATAATTACACAAAATATAATTATTTGAGCACAAGATGTTAATTTCTGTTCACAGTTTATTGTCTTGGACCCGTCAGTCATTGTCTTTATTTTATGTAAAGAAGATTTTAAATTATCTTTCTGGATTTGTTAAAGAGAATCAGATTTTAGGGATTTAAAATTCAATTTTCTACAGTGCAGTGATATTTTGAGGCTCGCTCAGATTGTGCAGAAAATCAAAAAATGTAAAACGTCAGAAACTCAAACCACTACAAACCAGTGACGATGCCAAAAGTCATGAACGTATATTTTTGTCTCTCTGCTGCCTCCGTACGTCCTCCACATCTGCCCACACCTGTCCACCAGCTGAGAGCTACCTGTGGTACAATCACTGACCGACACACCCAGGTGTGTCAAAGGCCGACTGCGCGCGCACACACACACACACACACACACACACACACATCAGATTAAACCGTTTTTGGTTTTTTTTGTTTTTGTTTGTTTTTTTTGGGAGAGGTTCTCATTCGCTAACTGCACTTTACAGGACTTTTATTTTTTTAACTGATTTCTGGTACAAAACGTCGTCGTTGTCGAGCAGCTGGAGTGAACTGTTGTGTTAAGGTGGACGTTTGGTTTGTGTGTTTTAGAAGAGTCCAAAAAAAAGATGGCCGACGTGGTGAAACATGGTAACATCAGGTTTTTCAGAGTCTGGATGGTGACGGGTTTTTGTTTTTGTTGTTCCTTCAGTTTAAAAGCATCAAGCCTCAAATTAACTAATTTTTCCCTCAAGTTAATAATTTACTCTTTATATTTTGTGCGTGAACTGGAAAAGTTTTTTTTCTGTGAATTTACAGGTAACAGCTGTTACTCTGAATCTGAAATGTTAAAACATGGTGATAAAATTAAGTAATTTGAGTTTTACATACTGATTTTAATATTTGAAGGATCCAAAATAAGAACTTGATGGAATCCAGAAATCATCTTATTGAAATTAAAAGCTATGATGGTGTAAATGATGTTAAATTAAGAGCAGTAACGTTACTGATGTGAAGAGCTGGGTATCATTTAAAATTTTTAAATGTTTGGTTATTAATCCTGATACAATAACAGTTTTGGTAAATACCAAAACTTTTTTTCCACTAGACGCAAAATATTAAATATAAGACGTTTGTGTAGATAAAACAGACATTTTGATTGAAATCTGAAACTATCTGACCATCAAAAATCAACAAGATCATGATCTCAACAGAAATTTAATTCTAACTTTTACAACTAAAAATCTTAAAATTTCAATGCTTCTGCTCCGTCAATGCTCTGTTCATTTACTGGATTCATTTACCAGAATCTCGTCCCTCCAGACTCTGTCAAAGCTTCGTTTGGTTTGAAGGTACAAATAAAAACACAGACGTCATCAGACAGAACCGAGACGAATCAAACGCCTCCGTGTCGTTAGAGTCGACGGTCTGAGCTTGGACTTTTTGTACAGGTTGTGAGGAACATGGGTGAAAAAGGTCAAAGAAAGTAGAAATGTAAAAAGATTGAAAAAGGCTGAGTCATTTTCTTTTTTTCTTTTTTTTTTTTTTTAAAAAAGCACTTTTGTCTCCAGGTTTTTCTCGGAGGTTCAAACAGGAATCACAGAAGTTTGTGTCGTTTTTTTTTTTTTTTTTTAAATGTCCTTCATCCGTTTTGATCCCATGGTGCTTTGCGAGGACGTTTGTGGAGATGACCAACATTTGGTTCGTCATGTTCATTTAATTTCCACTAACTCTACGTTTTTATACGATGACTGCTTTACCTGTAAACCAGAGTATCCGATGGACCTGTACAGCCCATCCAGCTGCCACCATAAGCTGTTGTAACTGATGAAATGCTGATTTTTTTTCTTTTTGTTAAATATAAAGTGAGTGAACTTTTACCTCCGTGTCGGTGTGATGATTGATGTTTTGTGGATGGAGGAGTCAGAGCTGCTGGTAGGAAGGTAAATTATATCCAAACATTGATCTGAGTATTTTTATTGATACTATTTATATATTGCTGTAGAACAAGTAAATACAAAACCACATGAAATAATCTAATTAATGTTAACTGCAGTGAACTGTGTGCCACTGTTGAACATTACACACAAAACTACAGGTCAAATTCTCATGTTCTATGAAAAGTTTTGACAATTGAATCGATTGTTTGGATTTGACTGAAAGTTGATAATTATTTTTCAGTAATTGTCCAGCTACAGATCTGATAAATGAAATAGTTTAACATGATTTTCCAGGTTTTAACAGTATCTATAATAAAGATAAATAAGCCACCATTATATATTGACATTTCTCAACTTATGTAATGTCTAATTCTTTATTCCAAGGCTTTAATACAAATAATTATAATACAAGTTACTTTTAAGTGCCTTACAAGACACCTGAGGACACTTTACAAAGCAAAGAAAACATAAAGCAAGATAAAAAATAAAAAACTACAAACAACAAACGTTCTTCCTGACAGTGTTGAGAACATTTTGAAACCACATTTAGACGTTTATGTGGGGAAACTAAACTTCAGAGGTCTGTACCTTCCTGATAATTCCCCAGGATGTTCCTTTCAAAGACCTGCTCCATATAGAAAAATGGTTATTTGACTTAGAGTTGTTAGTTGTGTTTGTAAGAATTGGTTAATTCAAATAAAACTTAAAGAAAATAAGAAGTATAGTCTGTCTGTTTGTATACAGTGTGATATACTGTATGTTATATTAATTATTTAAAAATCACCCTACACCAGTTCCACTACTTATCAACCCTGTTTGTAGCCTGTGCTGCCATCTTGTGTATGAACAGTGAAGCTGTTTTGAGTATTTCAGGAATAATTATGTGTAAACGTTGTATTATCATATAATTTAAGTATAATTTTAAGACTCAAAGAAACCAAAGACAAGCAAAATGACAAAGACAAGCAAAATGACCATGAAGCGGGAAAAAAACAACCACAAAGAGATAAAACAACTACAGTGGTGTCTTGTTTCAATGTAATGTAACGTCATTATGATGTACGGTCAGTATTATGATCAATACTAGTATTATTAGTATAATTAAAGTAATAATAATATTAGTAGTGTGTATCGAAATATTTGTTAGATAAGAGATGCTAAGTATCGGTTTTAATTTTCCGAATCGTTGCCTTTTGATTTTACCGTAATAACGGCTCAGATCCAGGACTGCGCACTCTTTTTGACACAGATAGTGATCAGCTCCTCTTACCGCAGCTGTTCTCAGCTTTATCAATAAAGTTTTATCTACTGTTTAAAACATTAGCAGCTTTACAAATAAAGTTTCATCAACAGTTTAATTATTTGCTGCTAAAACAACGGAACAATAAGGTTGAAAGTCTGTCCTGATTCATTTTTCCTCAACTGTGTCCAATGACTGCGCACTCTTTCTTGTTCTACTCTGAGTATTACGGTAAAAGAACTTCAGTTTCAAACCACGCCCCTTTCCTTATCTCCCCGTGCTGATTGGTCCGCGTCTGTCACATGACAAGGGAACAGCGGAAGAGGAGGAATCGGCCGCAGAAAGAAGGGTGAGGAAATAAACAAATATAACTATGATTAATTTTAAACGACAAAAACGGTAAAGACGTTTTTTTCTCCGTTACCGCCTCACAGCTCGACATGTTAGCTAACGGACCCGGTGTTCCCGGGCGGTCTGAACGGTTAGCTTGTTAGCTCGACGCGGGTTTAAATGATCGTGTTTCTGTGTCTGACGACAGAAAGTGAAAATACACAAGAATCAGGTCCCGCTCAAAAAACACTCAGCTTTTTTAACGTTAATCCAACAGTCAGGTTGTGATCGAACTGGTGACAGAACCGTGTGTGTGTGGACTGATCAGCTAACGTTAACGGCTCCGGTGCACGGCTCCGTGTTAAAGCCCCGGTGGAGGATTTACTCAGAGGTTCTGGTGTGAAACGTCAGCAGGTTCCGGTCCGTTAAAACCGTCTGTTTTAACTGGAACGTGTTGTGTCTCTGTCCCGTCGCGGTGAGTTTGATGTTTTAGGCCTGAAACGGGAATTTCCCACCGACACCCCGTGACGTCACTGCGTACCAACTGACCCCACCGAAATATAAACTTTATTTATAACTAAGCCCTTTCTTCATTTCTAATATTACTTTTCTATGAAGTTATTATCAAAACATAAATGATAAGAATGTGCCTCAGGTCTCTTGACCCTGTGATACCTGCTGACTCACCTGAAGGCAGAACTGAAGCTGTGGTGGTTCCTCTCGTCAGTGTCAGGCCTCCACCACAGTTTCAGTCAACAGATACAACATGAGATAATGGTGGGAAGCCAGATAACACCTACACTGTGGTTCATAATCAAAGATCAATTATATTAATGAATTATTAGAGTAATTAAAAATATTTTACTTCATTGGTTACGCTAATAACCTGAGTTCTAAGATCTTTTAGCAGGGAGGTAAATAATGCTGGAAATGCTGTTTAAGAATCTGGTGGAAATATTTTATTAACACAGAAATATGATGATGTAAAAAATCAATTGAAATGATTGAAGGTAGTCAAAAGATTTAGTAAAATTACTGGTAAAGTTTTAAATGCAGCCAAGTGAGAAACTTGAACAATAAAGTTCTGTACCTAAAGAACACTTTTATATGTTTTGATCTTCCTCTGAACATGATTTAAATGATTGAACTGGATGTTTTTGCACCAGTGTTGAATAAAGAACGTAAAAATAAATCTAAATAAAATAAAATTATGCTTAAAGATTCAGAAAAATCCCATTTTCTGGAGATTTTCAATCAAAGTTTCAGTCAAGATATTTATTTATGGATCTGACCAGATGTTTGATGAAACTTTTGATTCTCCAGAAAATGAGTGAGCTTCAGATCAGCCCTCCTGGTTTATTGATCGTATCGATCAGGTTCAAGTTTATTCGTCATGTTACACAAGGTCAACGGTTCAATGAAATGTGTTGGACAAGAATTTGGTCAACTCAGCAAAAAAACTAGAATAATATAAATGAACAATAATAGAATAAATAATTTAAATTAGCGTCCTGGTGTATTGATAGTATTGATCAGTGCCTGGTGTAATGATGGTATCGATCATTTGCCGGTGTATTGATCAGCTGTCTCTGTGTTCTCAGGATCACTTGCAGCCGTCAGGATGCAGAGCACCACCAACTACCTGTGGCTCATCTCAGACCTGCTGGGTCAGGGGGCGACGGCCAACGTTTACAGAGGTCGACACAAGGTATGAACCTGAGCCGCGGCGGGGTCAGAGGTCAGGGGTCAGAGCCAATCACTGGGCAGCATTGTTTTATGGAAAATCTTTATATGAAGCAACATAAACTAGAAATAAAAACTTTCCTCTCCAGTTGTTTTATTTACAGAAAGTTTCCAGACAATATCTGGTATTTTACACAATATATAAATATATAAATATATAAATATGAACTGGATATAAAACAACCCACACAGGGTCAGAAGAGTTCATCTCTGTCTCTGCACCAGCTGCAGCTGTTTCCGGGTGAACAAGAGTTGTCATGGTTACCAGGAACAATAACACGCTACCTGTGTCCTGTGTTCGACACTTAATGCTCCGAGCTCACACTCCGTGTTTCCATTCGGTGTGTTGGAGACCCGTTGCATCATGGGAGCGTCACAGATTGTGTCTGGTAGAAAGTGGAACCACCACAGACAGTTGAACAAACTGAAATGATCCACGAGTTTATGAAAGTCTCCAGCTGCAGTGAGTTTGTTCCTCTCAGGCTCGTTATAATATTAGAGGATTAATTAGATGAATGACTGCAGCTCGTTGTCAGCAGCGTGGCTTCGTGTGTGGTCACTCTCATCATCCTCTCATCTTCTCCTGCAGCGCCATCAGCAGGTCCACATGTGAAATACCTGCAGAACTAATGAGTGTTGCACTGGGCCTGCAGCTCGTTAATATTTTCATTATTGATTCATCTGTTTCTTTTTATATTAAAGTAAATCTGATAAAATAAAGTCATAAATGTTTAGTTTTGTTTGATCAGTGGAAAATGATTCATGACAAAGAGAAGAAGCAGATCTTTTCTTCTCAGAGACAGAAATCTGCAGATATTGAACTTTTATTAAGATCTTTTCTTGACAAACGACTGAATCTGTCGATCAACTGATTGATTGATTGATTGATCAGATAAAAAGAAGCTGATGAAGAAAAAACAGAAAATGTTAAATTCACACTATATATTTTTTAATGAATCTGTGGGTCACAGTCTGAGGAGGAGGCAGAATGAAAAACAGATTCTCTTCACATTTGTAGAAAAAGATTCTGCTGCAGCATGAATCATTTCTCATCTCACGGTTTCAGCTCGGGTTTCAGTGGCGTCTCAGTTTGTCCTCCTCCTCCTCCTCCTCCTCCTCTCAGATCAGTTTGTGTTTGTAGTGGATCCAGCAGATCTCAGACCTTCAGCCCTTCAGGCTGCGACAGTTCGACCGGGAGTTTCCCCAAAACCTTTAAAGTCAGAGGATCAGTCTGAACCTGATCTAAGATCTAATGTCTCATTTAATGTCGACACCTCGGGTCTGTCGGGTCAACGCAGCAGATCTGAGCAGGGCGGGGGGGTTTACATGGGTGTGGTGAGAATTACAGGTTATTTCATTAGTTTCTGCATCTTTTAAAAGTTTGACAAAGACATGAAGATTTCAGAGAAACTGAGGATTCAGTTTAAATCTTCACATCATGATCATTCACTCTCAGACCTGAAATAGGAACTCATGATCATACTTATATATTATTATTGAATTATATGTTCACCTGTAATTTAATACAGAAAGACAAATCTCACATTTGCATTTTGTTCATTATAGTTAAACTGAATGTGCACTAATTGAACACACAGATAATAATAATAATAATAATAAACTTTATTTATACAGCACATTTCATACACAGGCTGCAGCTCAAAGTGCTTTGAAAACATTTAAGACATAAACATAAATATATATATAAATATATATATTTATGTTTATTTATGTACGTCAGTTTTTTTCTAGGGAATCATTAGGGAGGGTAATAAAACAAATAAACACAATTCCTCCCAATAACGTGTTAAAGACAAAGTTTTGGTAGCAGCTCCATAGTTTGATGTGTAACATATATAATGATATATATATACATATATATATATAATGATATATATATATATATAATCGTATGTAACGGAATGACTTTACTGTGTGTGTAGAAAACAGGAGACCTGTACGCCGTCAAAGTCTTTAACAACCTGAGCTTTCTGCGGCCGCTCGACGTCCAGATGAGAGAGTTCGAGGTTCTGAAGAAACTGAACCACAAGAACATCGTCAAACTCTTCGCTGTGGAGGAAGAGGTCGGTGTCTGTCTGATGATGACGAGGGTTTAGAGTGTAAACGTGTGTCTGACCTCCTCCTCTTCCTCCTCCTCTTCCTCAGTCCAACACCCGTCATAAGGTCCTGGTGATGGAGTACTGTCCCTGTGGAAGTCTCTACACCGTCTTGGAGGAGTCGTCCAACGCCTACGGACTCCCGGAGGACGAGTTCCTCATCGTTCTTCACGATGTGGGTGAGGATGACCTCAGAGCTCTTCATCCTCATCAGGATCATGTGTGAACCGTCACTGAGGCTCATCGCTGATGAGCTGTAGAGTTAGATTTAGACAGGCTCTGTGTGCATCTCTCTGATTGGCTGCTTGGCTCCTCCAGTGGCAGGTATGAACCACCTGAGGGAGTACGGGATCGTCCACCGGGACATTAAACCAGGAAACATCATGAGGGTGATCGGAGAGGACGGCTGCTCCGTCTACAAGCTGACGGACTTCGGAGCCGCCAGAGAGCTGGAGGACGACGAGCAGTTCGTGTCTCTGTACGGGACAGAGGAGTATCTGGTGAGGACGCGTCCGACTGTCATCAATAACAATCAATAATCGATCTCGTGAATGCGATGTGGAGGCCGTGGGACACACACATACTTCAGTTCAGATTTTACAGTTACATGATTATTAAAAGTCTGAAATGTGCTTGAGACTGTCGTGATCCTCAGAGGACGAACCCCAGTGAGCTCTGCTAATTACAGCCTCACTGAGCTGCATGTCTAACAGGTGTGAGCTCATTGTTTCACCTGAATCAAATCAGTCAGATAAAGACTGAAACTTCAAATCACCTGTAGAACAACCCAAACACCCGTGAGCAACTTCCTGTGAAGTTTTCTGTCTTTATTTTATATTTATAAAATCTTCTTCTTCGTGTGTTTCCTGTGCAGCATCCAGACATGTACGAGCGCGCCGTGCTGAGGAAAGACCACCAGAAGAAATACGGCGCCACGGTGGATCTGTGGAGCATCGGCGTCACGTTTTACCACGCCGCCACCGGCAGCCTCCCGTTCAGACCGTTCGAGGGGCCGCGCAGGAACAAGGAAGTCATGTGAGGGCGTGAACGTGAACTTTGTTTTCTGAGGAGAAGAAGACAAAGGGACGTTCAACTGACGGATGTTTGTTTGTCTCAGGTATAAAATCATCACAGAGAAACCGTCGGGGACGATCTCCGGTCACCAGAAGTGTGAGAACGGGAAGATCGAGTGGAGCACAGAGATGCCGGTGTCCTGCAGTCTGTCCAAGTAAGAGCTCGCACTGTGATGTCATCGCTCTCTACGCCGCAGGACACACCCACTCAGCAGAGCTCTTCATCTGCAGGACAAAACCTTTTTTTTGTTTTAATGTTTTATGTCTTTGTTTGTGCTTTTTTATTATTATTTATTATAAATTGTTTTATTAAAGCTAACGTGGGTTAGCCTAGCCTAGCCTAGCCTAGCCCTAATTTACTTTTGATATTAAAAATATTAGGAATATGAAAAGAAAATGAATAAATAGATGAAATGAGTCATTTGAATGTGAACCTGACAGGATTTATTGTTTACACCATTCACTCAGAACATGTTGTGACTTATATTATATATTATATAACATATTATATATTATATAACATATAATGTGACCACTGAGGGTTTGTCAAACTCTTGTTTCCGAGGTGGAGACTGATCTACCTGAGCTCACCTGTTCACCCCACACCTGTGTCCCTCTGCTCTGATGTTCCAGGGGTCTTCAGAGTCTCCTGACTCCGGTCCTCGCCAACATCCTGGAGGCGGATCAGGAGAAGTGTTGGGGCTTCGACCAGTTCTTCGCCGAGACCAACGACATCCTGCACAGGACGGTGGTGTACGTCTTCAGCCTGCAGCAGGCCACGCTGCACCACGTCTACATCCACGAGTACAACACGTAAGACTCAGAGACGCAGCGGGCACGCCGTCAGACAGGAAGTGGTGTCACAGATTCTAGGAAATTTCCAGTTCCCTGCTGAGCTCCATCTGCTGCTTTAAAAACATCTGATTTAAACTTCCTGTGAGTCTGACAGCTTCTGTTCTCCACCTGTCCACAGGGCGGCGCTGTTCCAGGAGCTGCTGTCCCGCAGGACCAGCATCCCTCTGCACAACCAGGAGCTGCTGTACGAGGGCCGCCGCCTCGTCCTAGACCCCAACCGCCAGGCCAAGACCTTCCCCAAGACCTCCAGGGACAATCCCATCATGCTCGTCAGCCGCGAGTCCGTCGCCACCGTGGGACTCATCTTCGAAGACCGTACGTAGTGAGACGCTGCCTCCTGCAGGGCGGCGGCGGCAGAGCAACTAAAACCTACAGTCTCTAAAACAGACATTTCTTGTATTTATACATTCAGAATTGAAATATCGTCCAGTCACACAATCCGGTTCAGTCTTGAATTAAATACCAGGTCTTAAATTTTACTTCCTGAACCTGCAGACTCATATTATCAAGCTGCTGCTTCTGCTTCGTAAATCAAAATCAGAACCTCCACCTTTCCTTCGCCTCTGAACGAGCGGTGCAGCAGCTCTGTACAGAACCTGTGTGAATTCAAACCAGAGAAGAAGTCGCTGCTGCTTTATCTCTGAGTGTTTGTGTCTCCACAGCCAGTCCTCCTAAAGTGCAGCCTCGCTACGACCTCGACCTGGACGCCAGCTACGCAAAGGTGCAGTTACCTTAATAATTAATGATAATTTAAAGAGTAAGAGAAAAAGATTTAGTGCAGCAAGTTAAGGTTTCATTTTTACACCAGTGACCATTTAACGCCAACAGCTGATTGGCTGGCAGATGTCCTTTGTATTCTTCGATGACTGAACTTCCTGTTCCTGTTGTTCAGACTTTTGCAGGCGACGTCGGACATTTATGGAAAACCTCCGAGTCTCTGCTGGTTTATCAGGAACTGGTGCGAAAAGGAGTCCGAGGTTTAATGTGAGTTCACAACATGTAACTAATGTATGTAATGAAACAGGATCCAGGACAGAACCAGGACTCTGAGCAGACTTCAGATGTGACTCACTTCCTTTTTGCTGCTGTCTTCATTTACATACATGAAGTGGATCAGAATATAAAAGAAAAGTGTCACATAGTTTCCAAGTCAAAGGAAATGAACAAAGATTTTTGAAAAACCTGATGTAAAGCAGTGAGCCTGGACTGAATAAAAGATTCCTCTCTCACATAGAGAGAATTCAGTAGTGGAGTGTGTCGATGGTTAAAACATCACGTCTTTACATGTTTGTATCCAGAGAGCTGATGAAGGAGGACTACAGCGAGATCCAGCACAAGAAGTCAGAGGTTTTCCATCTGTGTAACTACTGCACACAGATCCTGGAGAAAACCGAGCAGCTGTGAGTGACGCACACAACAAACATCATGTGACAGTGTAGCTACAGTCGAACCACAGACTGTTAACTCTGCTGTGTCGTCCAGGTTCGAGGTGCTGATGCAGGGCAACGTGCTGTCGACAGAGTACGACGAGATCTCAGACATGCACAAGAAGGTTCGCAGAGTGAGTCCTCCACATGACGACTTTAACATGTTCCAATATATTTATGTGTTTACTTCAGGAAGTAAAACAGTAAACTCTGTGTTTTCTGGATGAAATCTGTGAGAGCTGTCTGAGTCTAAATCAGCAGCCAGTGCTAACGACCTCCTCAGTGGTTGGTATGTTGTATCACAACACCCTAAATACTGGTTGTTAAGATGATACTAGGTGGTGGCTAAAGCTGTATGACTGCTAAGGGTTCAAGGGGGTTCTTAAGGCTTTAGTATGTGGTGTAAGGTGGTTTACTCAGCATTTGCACTTGGTTGCTATGGTATTAATTGTGGTTCTTTGGGTATTAGTTCCTATGACATTAAAAGGTTGTTGCGAAAGTGTTTAAGGTTGTTCCTAAGGTATTAGCATGAAGTCGCTAAAGTATTTTAGATAGTTCCCAAGGCAACATGGTTGCTAAGGTGTTTAAGATGGTTGCTAAGGCATGAATACATGGTTGCTTGGGTGTTTAAGATGGTTGCTAAGGCATGAATACATGGTTGCTGAGGTGTTTAAGGTGGTTGCTAAGGCATTAGTATGTGGTTGCTAAGGTGTTAATGATCTGTGGTTACTAGTTGAAGTGAAAGTCATTTTTTCTGAGTGTGTTCCTGAATGTTCTGTATGTGGTTGCCATGGTGTTTGAGGTGTTTCTGAGGATAAACTTGTGAAACACAATAATCTGTGGATGGTTGCAGATCTCCAGCTCTCTGGAGCCCATCGAGCGAACAACACAAGACATCAAGAGTAAATTTCTCCCAGGAGGCCTGCTGACTGACGGCTGGACACAACAAGTGGGAACACACCCCAAGGACAGGAAGTAAGACTGTGTGTGTGTTTACAAGCAGTAAACCCTGTGTGTGTGTGTGTGTGTGTGTGTGTGTGTGTGTGTGTGTGTGTGTGTGTGTGTGTGTGTGTGTGTGTAAATCAGTGTGTGACGGTGAGCTTGTCTCTGCAGTGTGGAGAAAATCAAAGTGCTGCTGGACGCCATCACAGCCATTTACCAGCAGTTCAAGAAGGACAAAGCAGAGAGACGTGAGTGTGTCAACAACAGTTCAGTCATTACTCAGCTGTTAGTGTTTAATGTCAGAAAGTCCAACCTCCACATAATGATAACTATGTGTATACATAGTGTATATATATATATAACATTACATTACATTCACATGGTTTCCCTCCTCTGTGTTCAGGTCTGCCGTACAACGAGGAACAGATCCATAAATTTGACAAGTAAGTTGATTGATCAGCAGATTTCACTAACTGATTGCGTTTCTTTACCCCATCAGACTTTTATTCTGAAATCCTGACCTGTGTGTGTGTGTGTGTGTGTGTGTGTTGTGTCTCTGACAGACAGAAGTTGGTCCTTCATGCCAGTAAAGCCAGATCTCTGTTCACAGAGGAGTGCGCCATGAAATATCGTCTGTTCATCTCCAAGAGTGAAGAGTGGATGAGGTAAAACACTGATGAAGACAATTATCTCTCTGACCTTCATCTCCTCACACATCTCATTCACCTGCACTAACACACAGTCTGAGTGGTGTCACTCTCTGTTGCTAGGCGACAGTGTGAACAGTGAAGCGTGTGTGTTTGTGTTTTCAGGAAGGTTCATCACGTGAGGAAGCAGCTGCTCAGTCTGTCCAGTCAGCTGATCAGCATCGAGAAGGAGGTCACCATGCTGATGGAGAGAGCCATCAAGGTAAAACACATTACCCACAATCCACCACTGCACATCACATACTGTGACAGTAACATAAGAAATACACAGAGGAAACACTGGCTGTAGGTGCTGTTAAACACTGGAGTGTGTGTGTGTGTGTGTGTGTGTGTGTGTCTCCAGCTGCAGGAACAGCTGCCTCAGAAGGTTCTTCCTCTGGTGTCCAGTGGGATGAAGCCTCAGGCCTACCTGAGCCAGAACACACTGGTGGAGATGACACTCGGGTAAGTGTTTGATTTACTCTTCATCATCATCATCATCATCATCATCATCAGAGTCCCTGACTGACTCCATGTTGTTCTTCAGGATGAAGAAGCTGAAGGAGGAGATGGAGGGCGTGGTCAAAGAGCTGGCAGAGAACAACCACTTCTTAGAGAGGTCAGAGGTCATTTTCTGAGAGTCACATGGTTCAGGTAGAGATACATGTTAGCCTAGCTTAGCATAACAACTGGAAGCAGGGGGAAACTGTTAGCCATCAAACATGTCTGATTTACATGTTGTAGAATTAAACTGAGAGTCCTGTAACTGACTGGAACATTAATGGTTCGTTTTCCATGTTTCTTTAATGGTGTAAAAACTCCTTAAGTGAACCAAGTAGCATTCAAGCCATCCATCCATTGTCAGCTTTATTGAGGAGTTGGTGAATTCATGAAGCCTTTAAGGGATTTTAACTCATTGATTGTAATATGAAGCTATTTTTAATGTATTTCCTCCATGGTTAGGAAGGGTTTAAACCCCTATAAAAGTAACGTTATCTTCAAATGAAAGTGATAATTCATAGAAGGCTTTGATGATATTTTGTACATTTTAATGGGTTTCACCCTCTGAACGCCTTAAACTGTGTGAAAACCCATTAAATACATTAACAACGTTCACAAAATCACAATTAAAATCCCTTTAACACATTAATGTATACCTCAAATGACAGAACCAAACATTAACCTCTGACCTCTCTCTCTCTCTGTCTCTCGCTCGCTCAGGTTCGGGACGTTGACGCTGGACGGAGGGTTGAGAGGATGAGAAGTTTGTACATAAACTGTGTCTTGACCTTGTACATAATGAGACTGTAAGATGTTTTTGTACGACGGGCGTCTCTGATGTCGTCGGGTTGATCTGTCAGCGTCGTCCTGTGACTCTCTGCTGCTTTAGAAACGGCTTCGCTGTCTGGATCAGACGCTTTAAGATATTTTAACCTGGTGATCGGTGAAGGAGCACGGAGCTGTGAGGACTTTGTCAAACAAAAATCACTTTAAATACCCTGAATTCACTATGAATTCATCTGAATTTACCCCTGAAAACACCTCAGTCTGAGTCAGGTGTTTGGTAGTTACACATACATTTAATTTGAAAAAGTCCTTAAGGTTAAGGGATTTTGGTTTACGTTAGGGCTCAGAAACATGTTCAGCTATAAATTGATGATTAAATTTAAAGGATTCTTGATCCGGTATTAAGTTTTTTAACAGATTAACACAGATTTTGAACTGAATTAATGGAGACATTCATGGATTTGAACAGATTCAGTGTTTAAGGGGTTTTTAAGGCATAAAAAAATACGTTAAATGTATTCATTTAAGAGTTTGTACATTTAAGTAAAATTACAGTAATTTTAGGTACAAATGACTTATATGAGATTTTTTTTGTAAATTTTAAGGGATTTTATTCCATTAATGTTTTAGTGAGTCAGAGTAAACATAATTAATAAATACAGCAGCTGAAAATGTTTCAGCTCTCCAACACGAACCTTAATAACTCATCATTAATGAATTTGTCTTTCTTAATTAAAGGGAAAGTCATTTGCACATTAAAATCTACTTCATTTGTTCATTAAGGGTTTTTTCAAACAGATGTTAAGCTTTAGTTTTAGAATGAAAGGACAGATTTAGGTCTAACTACCAAACATCTTCATTTACAGTGTTTGTTATCAAGGATAAATTAATGAAGAAATAATTAATATATTACTAACCATTAATTATCCCCATAAAGTCTCATTAGAATGAATGACATCACCTTTGATGGTTAAACTGAACTTCAAGGTAAATTTGAGGGATTAGGTTGAACCATGCTGAAGCTCTATTAGATGTTTATTTATTCTTCTTTTAAGGCCAATCAATAATCATTATCAGTTTTTTTTCCTCTATGTTTATTTCTATTGTGTCATTTATTTTCTGTGGACGGTCAGAAACATGCAGAATACCTCTCTCCTCCTCCCCCCTCCTCTTCTCTCTCCTCCTCGTTCAGGATTAAAGGACAAAAAGAATCCCAATGAATCCGTCAGCTCTTCATCATCTTTCACTCTTGAGACGATGTTAAACTTTTGTTTTGTCAATAATCAGCATTCAAAATGCTCAAGTGTTTTAAGAAACTGTAAATAAATAAAGAAATGTCTGAATGTGTGTTTTTGATTGAGTTATTTATCTTTCTAACTCTACTTTGAGAGTTTCACCGTATGTATGTTCTAAACTACAACATTTTTAAAGTATATATTTTTTTGGGCTTTTTATGCCTTTATTGATAGTGCAGTAGAGAGAGACAGGAAATGGGGGGAATGACATGCAGTAAAGCGCCGTCCGATGTGGGACTCGAGCCGGGGCCGACTGCAGCGAGGACTGTGGCCTCTACATATGGGGTGCCTGCTTAGACCACTACGCCACACGAACTGAACTACAACATTTTTATACGTTATTGTACTGCCGTACTATGATGTTTCCATCACGTTTTTTACGCCTGACTATACTATGTTGTTTTTATGATTTTTTATGCCTTTCTACACTGTAAAAAAAATCATAAAAAAACATTCAAATGACTGGCGGCAGCGGCAGCCAAACAAAGACCATAAAATTAAAGTAAAATATATTTTACAGATTTCTCATAATTTATTATGATCAAAAGTTTCTGCAGAGAAACTTTTTCCTAATAATAAAATGTCAATCAATGAAATATTAACACATGCTTAATATTGTAAAGTAAACCTTTTGTTTCGGAAGACAAAGTAAAAAATACTGTGTAAAACAGATTAAAATCATGTCAAACATCAACTTGCAGTATTTGTGTTAACATTTAATCTAAAGTGTAAAGTAATGTTAAAACGTGTAGAAGCAAAATCTAAATACAATATTTACTGATTCAGATGCGGATTAATTTTCTTACATTTCTCATAAGATATAATTTACTTAAGAAATGCAAATTAAATTGTTAAGTCTCTGTATGTAGTCTTTCAACTAAAGTGGGGTTGGAAACTTAATTACAAATAACATACGCACCACTATTGACTTTATAACACTTTTATTTAATATATTCAGATGTAAATTTACATTATCAACCAATTATTCACAAATAGTTCTTCAGAGCCCCGGGATGATCTGAAGAACTAAAACTGGCATTTCTCCAAAGTGTTCATAAATAAATACACCTGAAATCACAGTCAGTCTTTGGCTTTCATTTGTGTCTTTGGTGATTTTTTTCAGGGGACATTGCAGTAATAGTATCAGGATATGACCATAGGTCCAGACATATACTAGGTTTGATCCAGTCTTATTTGTGTAAATGTTGTAGTATAGGAAGTTGTCTTAATTGACTTGGCTATGACAGTTTTTATATAATATGTTGTTTTTATGCCTTACTATACTATGTTGTTTTCATGACTTTTTATGCCTCACTATACTATGTTGATTTTATGCCTTTCTATGCCTTACTATATGTTGTTTTTATGCCTTACTATATTATGACATTTTTATGCTTTACTATACTATGTAGTTTTTATACCTTACTGTACTATGTCGATTTTATGCCTTTTTATGCCTTATTATATACTATGTCGTTTTTATTCCTTACTATACTATGTCGTTTTCATGCCTTACTATATGTTGTTTTTATGTCTAACTATACTATGTCATTTTTATGACTTTTTATGCCTTACTATACTAAGTGTTTTTTTATGACTTTTCATGCCTTACTATAATATGTCGTTCTTATGCATTAATATACTATGTCGTTTTCATGTCTTTTTATGCATTACTATACTATGTTGATTTTTTGCCTTTCTATGCCTTACTATACTATGTAATTTTTAAGACTTTTTATGCCTTACTATACAATGACTTTTCATGCCTTGCTATACTATGTCATTTTTATGCTTTACTATACTATGTTGTTCTTATGAGTTTTCATGCCTTGCTATACTATGACGTTTTTATGCTTTACTAGACTATGTAGTTTTTATGCCTTACTGTACTATGCCGATTTTGTGCCTTTTTATGCCTTACTGTAATATGTTGTTTTTATGCCTTACTATACTATGTCGATTTTATGCCTTTTTATGCCTTACTATACTATGTCGTTTTCATGCCTTACTATACTGTCATTTTTATGCCTTACTATACTATGTCATTTTTATGTCTTTTTATGCCTTACTATACTATGTCGTTTTCATGACTTTTTATGCCTTACTGTAATATGTCGTTTTTATGCCTTACTATACTATGTCATTTTTATGACTTTTTATGCCTTACTGTAATATGTTGTTTTTATGCCTTACTATACTATGTCGTTTTTATGCCTTTTTATGCCTTACTATACTATGTCGTTTTCATGACTTTTTATGCCTTACTGTAATATGTCGTTTTCATGCCTTACTATACTATGTCATTTTCATGCCTTACTATACTGTCATTTTTATGCCTTACTATACTATGTCATTTTTATGTTGTTTTCATGCCTTACTATACTATGTCGTTTTCATGACTTTTTATGCCTTACTATACTATGTCATTTTTATGTCGTTTTCATGCCTTACTATACTATTTCATTTTTATGTCTTTTTATGCCTTACTATATGTTGTTTTTATGCCTTACGGTATTATGTCGATTTTGTGCCTTTTTATGCCTTACTGTACTATGTCGTTTTCATGCCTTACTATACTATGTCGTTTTCATGACTTTTTATGCCTTACTGTAATATTTTGTTTTTATGCCTTACTATAATATGTCATTTTTATGACTTTTTATGCCTTACTATAATAGGTCGTTCTTATGCATTAATATACTATATTGTTTTTATGACTTTTTATGCCTCACTATACTATGTTGATTTTATGGCTTTTTATGCCTTACTATATGTTGTTTTTATGCCTTACGGTATTACGTCGATTTTGTGCCTTTTTATGCCTTACTATACTATGTCGTTTTCATGACTTTTTATGCCTTACTGTAATATGTTGTTTTTATGCCTTACTATAATATGTCATTTTTATGACTTTTTATGCCTTACTGTAATATGTTGTTTTTATGCCTTACTATACTATGTCAAATTTATGCCTTTTTATGCCTTACTATACTATGTCGTTTTCATGCCGTACTATACTATGTCTTCATGCCTTACTATACTATGTCATTTTCATGCCTTAATATACTATGTCATTTTTATGACTTTTTATGCCTTACTGTAATATGTTGTTTTTATGACTTTTTATGCCTTACTATACTATGTAATTTTCATGACTTTTTATGCCTTACTATACTATGTCGTTTTTATGACTTTTTATGCCTTACTATACTATGTCGTTTTCATGACTCTTTATGCCTTACTATACTATGTCATTTTTATGACTTTTCATGCCTTACTGTAATGTGTTGTTTTTATGCCTTACTATACTATGTCATTTTCATGCCTTACTATACTGTCATTTTTATGCCTTACTATACTATGTCATTTTTATGTCGTTTTCAAGCCTTACTATACTATGTCGTTTTCATGACTTTTTATGCCTTACTATACTATGTCGTTTTCTTGCCTTACTAAACTATGTCATTTTTATGTCTTTTTATGCCTTACTATACTAAGTGTTTTTTTATGACTTTTCATGCCTTACTGTAATATGTCGTTTTTATGCCTTACTATAATAGGTCGTATGCCTTTTTATGCCTTACTATATACTATGTCGTTTTTATGCCTTACTATACTATGTCATTTTTATGACTTTTTATGCCTTACTGTAATATGTTGTTTTTATGTCTTACTATACTATGTTGTTTTCATGACTTTTTATGCTTTACTATACTATGTCGTTTTCATGACTTTTTATGCCTTACTATACTATGTCATTTTCATGACTTTTTATGCCTTACAATACTATGTCGTTTTTATGACTTTTTATGCCTTAATATACTATGTCATTTTCATGACTTTTTATGCCTTACAATACTATGTCGTTTTTATGACTTTTTATGCCTTAATATACTATGTCATTTTCATGACTTTTTATGCCTTACTATACTATGTCGTTTTTATG